>NC_133662.1:166081004-166381004 GCF_037893015.1 Macrotis lagotis | reverse complement strand
AAGCTTTGACTATTCCCACATATAGAACAAAAGTTTAGTGTCATTTGCATTCTTTTCAAAACAATTCTGTTGTGAAATTAGAAATTTTTGTGACTGATGTCATTCTCATTGTAGGTGAAGAAGAGAATATCACAGAAAAGTATCCACAATTGCACATATCTCCATCTTATCCAAAGTGGAGGAAAGTGGACTCCCTCATTTATAAGACAGTGTTAAAATAGAGAAGGGAGCATGTAAACCATGATTCTAGCAAATAACCTTGGCAGAGGAAGGTATAGATTATATAGATGAGTGAAAAAGAATTCCCACATAACAATATTGTTGCTGTTCAATCTTTGCTTTGAAGGCAGTTCATTTCTTTTCTTTGTTTCTACCAATCTTCAAATGTTATTAGTTCAAGATTATCTACCATTCTCATTGCCCTTCTCTCCATACTCTCCTGGGAATCAATGTTCTTCTGAAACTGTGGCATTCAGAAATGGACACAATACACCAGATTTGAATTGATCAGAACAGATAGTTGAACTTCATTTTCTGAAAGATTTGTCTGCCTCTCTCCCCTTTACTACAGCCTAATGGCACATTAGTTGTTTTTATTTGTCAGTTTCTTTGGCTTTAGTCATCTAACCCTGTCCATATTGAACTTACAGTTTACTAAATCCTCCAGATCTTTCTCAAATTACTATATATATAAATGCCCTCCCTAGTTTATACTTGTGAAATTAATTTTTTTCATTTCATGTGTAAAACTTTTCATTTATTCCAATTAAATCGCATCTTTGAAATTAGCCCAGTATTCTACTATATCATGATTTTTTTGGATTTTGGATGCATCATTCAGCTTCTAGCTATCCCTCAAAACTTAACGTCATCTCTAAAATTGTTAACTGAACCATCACTGCCTTTACTCAGACTATTGAGGTGACTAAAATGTTAAATGATATAAGAATAAATAGAGATTCTGGGTATTCTATTGCTGTTCTCATTATAAGCTCACTTTGAAACAATAATGACTGTTCTTTAAATCCAATAGAACTATTGTTATCTAGACAAGTGGTATCAACCTCAAATAGAAATGGGGACCAATAATCCTACATAAGGATTCTTATAGAGGTATAGAAAGCCATATATTAATATTCTCTATGTTCTATTGTATTTTGGGGAAAGGCAGTGGGGTTAAGTGACTCGCCCAAGGTCACACACAGCTAGGTCATTATTAAGTGTCTGAGGCCAAATTTGTACTCAGGTCCTCCTGACTCCAGGGCCAGTGCTCTATCCACTACACCACCTAGCTGCCCCCATCTATTTTATTTTTATCTAAATACATTTCTGTTCAAGAATTGGAGGAAGAACTTTACTAAATCCTTCATTAAAAATCTATATGAACTACTTAGCATTCTGTTGCACTTTAATCATTTGTGAGAGTGGATTTGAACTCAGGTCTTCCCAACTTCATGTCTGGTGCTCTATCCATTGTGACATCTAGCTGTTATAATTCATTCCAAAATTGTATACCTGTATATTATTATTTTTTTGAGTTTGTCAAAGGTAGAAATTAATCTCACTTTATTTTATTTAGCTTATTACAATCCTCAGTAAGTTATTAGGGCAAAATAAGGTAACTTTGCTTTGTGATGTTTACTAAGTTATTAAGAATCACATTCATAAACTACATCATTCATAAACCCCTAAGAATTTTTTATTTAATGTGGTGAAAAGGCATTAATTCTAAAATTATAAAATAAAAGGATAGTGATTTGCCAGCCTTTGACTTAAGAATCAATGACTGGGTCAAGAATAAAAGTTAGCCTTCTAATGCACTGTATAGTACTTTAATTTTTAAGCTAAAGAGTTGAGCAAAAACAAAAAAAAGGCAAATTTCTATTTTAAGGCACCAAGAATCTCCATTATTCTGTGATATTTCAGTTTAAAGAATATCACACTGCTAAAAGGACCTCACTTGAGTGATTAGATTTTTGAGATCACTTTTGATATGTAACAAATGCCCTTAGTGAATATTAAATGGGAGAACTTTTCAGAAATGAGATTTTAGAACAAGGAACGAAGTAGAAATTTGCTCAGTTTGATGAAAATGAAATTGTTCATATCAAGGGTTTTATATAGTCCTAGCATCATACAAATAAAATTAACAAATGAGAAATGAACATTCCTGATCACCTTGTCTTTTCTTGTAATTTTTCACCATTATAAACATTTTCAACAGCATGAATGAAATATCACATTCTTGGTCTAATCAAATATTATAAAATTCCAGACTCTTAAATGTTGTTACTAAAGGAAAAAAATCAAGTACCAGGAAAGTTTTTTTTTAAGAGTGTTAGGTTTGGAGTGAAATAAACTTTCAAGCCTTAGCTACCTAGTTTCTTATTGATATGAGTTTACTTTACATGTTCTACCTCATAACCATAAGCCTTGCAGTTAGAGGAAGAAAAAAATAGAATGCAGAAAGTTTGGAGGTAAAAACAAATAAAATGAATGGTACTACAATAATTCAGGTTTCAGGGAAGACAACTGAATGCTAGTGAATAATGAGCAACATTGGAATATAAAGTGTCCTGTCTTGTTGTAAAAATGACAGATTAAGAATTCTATTGTGCTCTATAGCCTTCAGATGAGTGCCACCAAAGGAATCATTTAAAAAAGAAAAGTTAATTTTCTCTGGAAAAAGTTTGGATTTTTACATGTGAGAATCAATGGATTTCAGAAGCAAAATTTATCAACAAAAGGTGGGTGCCTATATATATTCAAAAATGTAAATAATTATGTGACATGATAAAGCAATAACTTTAAAGTGGCTTCATTTAATGATGATTAAATATTTACTGAATTTCAAGATATTTTCTATATATTAGATTGCATGAAAGATAGAGCAGACAAAACTGTCAAAATTTCATCAGTATATTGTCTATAATATTCATTTTAAATGGCCTGAAGATATGTTTTCACTATCATTATTATAGTGATGCACACACTGTTCTTCCTAGAGGTTTTTTCTCATTTTTTCTTCTATTAAATTCCATAAAATGTGGGATTTATCATATTTTATTTTCTTTCTGGTCATATCTTGGTTCCATTGTAGTGTTTTCCTCTTACCATAAAATCCTTGTACCTCAAGTTTCTCGAATGAATTTTTCTTCATTCCTACTCTCTGCATTTTCAAAAAGCATTTTCTCCAGTTCGACCACTCTGCTCTAGGCAAGTTTATTTCTTAATGCCCCATTCCACATGGGACTTTTTCCTTTCTTCCCTCTTGCACATGTTATCCTCAGTTACTGGAATGCTTTTCCAGTCCTACACACCAAGTCATATACCTTACACTGTCACTCAAATCTATTTCAGATTCAATTTCCCCTAGGATATTTTCCTGATTAATGTTCTCCAGCAAAGATCACATCTTTTTCCTTTACTCAGAGGCTGAGAGCAACCATCATTTCTCATCTGGTTCAAATAATCATAGAACTATAGGGATTGGAACCATGAATATAGAGCTAGAAGGGACATCTCAACTCAATTTGTCCATTTGGACCATAGCTTAAGAACCTTGAAGGGATATCAGAGTTCATCTAGTCCATAGGACCCTAGATCTAAGGCTGCTAGAGACTTCAGAACTCAGCTAGTCCATAGAGCATAGCTTTAGAACTTGAAGGAAGCAGTGCTTGGAAATGACTCATCTAGACCAAAAGAACAATATGACCATAGAACAGAGGCAGAAAATGCTTCAGAGTCCATATAGATCAATTTCCTCATATTACAGAAAAAGAACTTGAGGTCAAAGAAAAATGAAGTAATTTGATTAAGGTCACACAAGCAGCAAACATAAGAACCAAAATACAAATCCAAGTCCTCTGATATCAGAAAATTTTGTGTGCTTTCCACTGTATAAATTTTATAGACTTCTTTATCCTATTGTGCTCAGTTTCTATACTTATTGACATTCACTGGTAATGTTCTTAAGAAACTCCATGTTTTTCCCCCCAATATATTTTAAGTCCTTTCTCCTTTTGTCCTTACATTCAGCATATGTTTATGCTACAGTTTAGAGGTATGGGGATATACAAAGAATTAGAATATGTTCTATTCTCTCAATGGTTTTTAGTCTAGATACAGAAAAAGACACTCATTTTATAAAGTATAATACAGAAATTAAATAATACTACATGGCAATACCACAAGAGAGACCACAAAGTATGAAACCATCAATGGTATCAACAGTAAGTACTATGAGTCCAGAGTAAGACTGAGGTAGTAACAAGTTGGAGTAGCCTGGAAAGGCTACACCAACCACCCACTTGAGATAGCATCCTTTCCCTCTCCCCCATTCTACCTTGACTACCTAGTTTCTGATCACATGTATAATACATGCTTATCAGTAGCTCATTGGGACTAATTCAGTATTTTAAATTCTTTAAAACATTAGACATGAGACTTTTTAATAGTCTAAACTTTCTTCTGTCCCCTAAATGATGCTTCTTGCAAAAAAGAAACAAGATTATTGCTTTAAGAAATAAGCAGCTTTGGAGGCAACTAGGTGGCACAATGGAGATAGAGTACTGGCCCTGGAGTCAGGAGTACCTGAGTTCAAATCAGATGCTTAATAATTACCTAGCTGTGTGGCCTTGAGCAAGCCACTTAACCCCATTTCCTTGCAAAAAAAAAAAAAAAAAAACTAAACTAAAAAAAAAAGAGAGAGATAAGCAGCTTTAGCATACTTGAAAACTAAAGAACTTTTCACTTATTTCCAGAATGAAAGATGTGGACATTTTGACCATGGATTGCTATTTTGTTGGAAATTATGGGAACTATAGTAATTCTCTGGCAATATGTTCAGTAATTAGTACTTTAATTAGAGATGGGATGATAGTTGGTATTTCTTATTATATATTTGTTCATTGTACAAAAGCAAAATGATCTCAAAACAAGATTTCTTAAGGAAGGTCAACCTTACTGGGTTTACACTCTTTAACTGTTTGGATTTGATTTGCAATTTGCAGTCCTTTAAGGTCCTCATAGAGGTCTAAGAATGGCTTGTTAGTGATTTGTATCAGGGAACTCACATAAACTATAACTATTAGTGGAAATTGTAGCACCAGTAGTGGTACACTTAGATTTCAATTTGTTTGGCAACTTATTGTGCAGAATTTGGGGAAGAAATAAAATGGTTTGTCTGGGTTCTATTGGTGTGTCTGCAGAATTTGTGGTAAGAAATCACTCTTCCTCCCCCTATTTTCTTTCCATCCCTTGGTTAAAGGCTGCTAGGACACTTTCCCCACTACAGTCTTTTCAGCTTTGGTAAAAATGAAAATTTCAACATGCTTTGAAACTAACAAGTATACTAGAGCTTTACATAGCAACAAAGGACAAGTCTTCACAAAGTGACGACTAGTTTAGCAAAGATAATTTTTCAGATACACATTTGTTCAAGTCTAAAAGACAGACATTGGAGTTATGCTACGTATTGTTTGGGAGCAGGTTATCTGCTTCTCATGCTATGTCTTTACGTGAAGGAATACTGGAGTGTATATAAAAGAACTTCCCTTTTAAAGGATGCAGCACTTCACAGAGATCAACAGTTTTTCGTATGTAGAGGGTGTCATAAATGTGTGAAAAGAGAGAGATGTGAATTAGAACACCAGGAGACCATTATCAGGTTTATAAGAATCAATGTTGGCAGGTAATTTTGAGAGCTAGTTGATGACCTTAGGAAATGTGCCCATTAAAGCCTGCCTGAAATTTTTGCACTAAATTATGACCACTTATAGACATACATTTCTTAATGGAACTGTTGATGAGCTTAACCACTATCTGAGCCTAACCACATAAGCTGCCATTTTAACACATATCACTGGTGTTATTGCCAAAAAGAGAATCACTTATTGGGGAAACTGAAATTTTAATTTTGATGAAATAAAAAAATTAAGAAGAAAATCTGAAGAGTTAGCATGAAATCACTTTGGATTAAAACATTTGGAACCTTCCCTTATCCTTCAAAGATATTTGTTGCCATGGTTTTTAAAGAGCTTTGAAAGCTTCAGTTGTGACCATAAGAGTTGCCAAGAAATAAGGGATCCTACCTAAACTGTATTTGTCAGATTTATTTTTGTGTTATCTCCTAGATAAGATATATTTATTCCATCTCCCACCATTGAAAATTATCCAATTCTTATTACACCAATAGGAATGATGCAATTTTCTAGCTTGAAATAAAAAATGTAGTCTAAGGCTAATATACATTTTCTTACCCATGAATAGACAAATGTAAGTGCGTGCACACACAAACACAAACACTTACACATACACACCATTATTTTCTCCCCTTGGCTATATTTAAGAGAAATGATCAGAATAAAAGTGTTGCGGGATTGTCATTTTTATAAAGGATGAGGTTTTCCATTGTTGTCTTTAAAAATTGCATAGTTTCTTTCATCAATTAATAGAACCCAAGTATCTGAAGGATATGCAGATAAAAAGTACCTGTTTTAAGCCTTTTCTCCAAAAGTTGGTCATTTTGTTATTGCATGATAATTTCCAAGTATGCCCTTGAAAATGCTCTGACTTTGTCAGTGTTCTTGTCCTATTGTGTAGCATGCATGATTCTTCAAGATGAGAGGTAAGTGTTAAAGCAGAAATAAAGACCCATCATTCAGACAGATAAGGAACAAAGAACATTTTGTTAAAAACAAAATTTTTATTTCTTTAAAGAAAATACTTTTACCATAATGCTCCAATAAAATATTAATAGTGGAATCATAACCTGGTTTAATTTCACTTCAGTTCAATCTTTTGAATCACCTAGGTTCAACATCTTAGAGTGTATGAAATTTTTACTCTTCTTCCCCATCCTTACCCATTCAGTTATCAAGTCTTATGTATTCTACTTTCATAATACTTCTTGCTATTCACAATAGTCACTATGTTAGTTTGGGTCCTTATTACCTCATGTCAATAACCTAATTATTTATTCTTCCTTCTTAAAGTTACTCCATTCCAATCTAGCCACTCAAATGCCAAAATGATTTTTCCTGACATACACGTCTGGCCATACTTCTGCTGAGCTTGAGAATCTTTGGTGAATTCCTGGTGCTTCCTATATAAAATTCTGATTCTGCCATTTGTCATTTAAAATTATTGAAAATCTGGCACCAACCTTCCTTTCCAGACTTATTTCACATTGCTTTTCATTCACTTTACATTCTAGCTTTGATGGCCCATTTTCTCTTTTCCAAATTATTTCCTACCTCCATTTCTTTGCAAAGGCTGCCTCCAATTCCTAGAATGCACTCCCACTTCTAAAAATCTTTAGCTTCCTTCAGGGCCCAATACAGGAGTCACTTTCTTCGGGAAATCTTTCCTGTTCAATCCAGTTGATAGTTCTTTTTCTTTCTCATCAAATATCTTACATTTACATATACTAAACAGATCAGTAGTCCTAAAGTAAACTATAAGCTTTTCTTTTAGTCTTTAAAACTCAAGCACTGAACATGATATTTTTGCCTGTGATTGGTGTTCAGTAACTGCTAATTAAATTAAATTGAATGAATGTAGCCAAACTAAACTGCTTATTCCCTAGTTTCATTCAGTCCTCTCCTATATCTCTGTGCATGTGTTTATACCCGTTCACTTGAAATGGATCGCTCCTTCCATATTTTTATTTGTTGAAGTTATTCATTCAAAGGTTTAAATTTCAGAGAAGCTGTCTGAGCTAGACCCTTGAAAGAAGAGAAGAATTTTAATGTGGGGGAACATATGTACAACCACTACAAGCACATTTCCATTATTAACAATTTAAAATAGCCAATTGTTGAAGGTCTCTTTTCAGGTTTCCTTTACAATTAACTACAGGATATAATTTCCAAGGTACCCTGCATCCTAGGGGTTAATTCCAAACCTTCAAGCAAAACTGAGTTCTTAACCTTCCCAAACTAGCCTTCCTTTCCTTTGGTACAATTATTTTCCATGTCACTCAGACTAGACACTTCTTTCTTCCTTCCCTAATCTTGATCCTTCCCATTCATGTAGTAGCACCACAGAATCAGGGAAGTCATGTAATTCAACTAGTATCTGAAATAAACAATTTCCTTAAACATTATGAACAAAGGGTAGGAGGAGCCAAGATGACAACAGGAGAAGAGCCTCTCTTAGGTGCTCTCTCTATATATATAATATTTCAAAAATCATAAAATAATGACTCTAAATTTTCAAGACAGAACCCACAGAAAGATCCAGTAAGGTAATTCTCCAGCCCAAGGTAACCTGGAAAATAGTGGAAAGGTTCTGCTCCATGGGATTAAAGGGGTGGTCTTCCAGAGTGAAGGAACTTCAGCCTCCCAGAGTCAATCCCAGGGTGCCTGGGAGCCACGACTCATGGCAGTAGGGGCTGTTTCCTGATCTACACCCTGAGGAGCACCGGGCACAACTTGGAAGATCAGCGGGGGACCTCTGCCAGACCTAGCAGGTGAAGCTCGGTTCTCAGGATAGTCATCAAGCAGTGGTAGCCACAGCAGCCCCCAGGCAACTGAGCCTTGAGTGCTCAGCCTACCAAAGGTAGGGGAGTGGAGAGAGATTTCTGAGATTTGTCCTCTGTACCTGGACAGGACTCTGGGGCTCTAACCACATTCAGATCCTGATCGCAGTCTAGGACCCCCATACAACTGCAGGGCCCCCACCACCTCAGCCCCACAGCAGAGGGGTACGCTTGTGGTCATTCACAGAGCAGCAGGGAAGACAGAGCCTCATGCACTGAGATCCTTGTGGGGGAGTGTCCAAATAATACTAAAAATGCTCAGGAAGCATCCCAAGACCAGGCACAGGCTGGGGAAATGAGTAAACAGAGGGGAAAAAAGAGGAACACCATTGAGAAATACATTGTCTATGATCCGAAGAAGGATCAAAATACTCAATCTGAAGAGGAGGAAGTACAAGCTCCTGCGTCTAAAGATTGCAAGAAAAACAGAAATTGGGTTCAGGTTATGACAGAGCTCAAAAAAGATTTTGAAAATCAAGTAAGGGAGTTAGAAGAAAAATTGGGAAAAGAAATGAGAGAGATGCAGGAAAAACATGAACAAGAAGTCAGCAGCTTAGTCAAGGAGATCCAAAAAAAAAACGCTGAAGAAAATAACATGTTAAAAACCAGCATAGGTCAAATGGATAAAACAGTTCAAAAAGCTATTGAGGAGAATATTTTTAAAAGCAGAATTGGCCAGATGGAAAAAAGAGATAAGAAAGCTCTCAGAGGAAAACAAATCCTTCAGATCTAAAATGGAACTAAAGGAAGCTGCTGACTTTACAAGAAGTCAAGACACAATACTTCAAAACCAAAAGAATGAAAATTTAGAAGAAAATGTGAACCATCTCATTGAAAAAACAACTGATCTGGAAAACAGATTCAGGAAAGATAATTTTAAAGTTACTGGGATACTTGAAAGTCATTATCAGGAAAAGAGCCTTGACATCATTTTAAAAGAATTCCTACAGGGAAATTGCCCAGATATCCTAGAAGCAGAGGGCAAAATAGAAATTGAGAGAATTGCCAGTCAACACCAGAAAAAGATCCAAAAACAAACAACCCCCAGGAATATTTAGCCAAGGTCCAGAACTCCAGAATCAAAGAGAAAATATTTCAAGCAGCAAGAAGGACACAATTCAAATATCATGGAGCTGCAGTCAGGGTCTCACAGGGCTTAGCAGCGACTACATTAAGGACTCATAAGGCTTGGAACATAATATTCTGGAAGGCAAAAGAACTTAGAATGCAACTGAGAATCAACTACCCAGCAAAACTAAACATCCTCTTCCAGGGGAAAAAATGGACTTTCAATGAACAAGGGGAATTTCAAATGTTCCTGTTAAAATGGCCAGAGCTAAAGAGAAAGTTTGATCTTCAAATACAGGACTCAGGTGAAGCATAGAGAGTAGAGGAGAAGGTAAAATATGAGGGACTTAATGATGATGAACTGCATGTATTCCTGCACAGGAAAATGATACTGATAATACTCAAAAGAAACTTCTCATTTAATAGAGCAGGTAGAAGGAGTTTTTATGGATAAAACACAGGAGAGAGCTGAATTTGAAGATATAATATATTGTAAAAATGTAGTCAATGGTTAAAAGGGAAATGTAATGGGAGTAAGAGAAAGGAAAAGTGAAATAGGCTAAAATATTTCATATAATAAGATGTTTTTTATTACAAAGAGCTATTACAATGATATGGAAGGGGAGAAGGCAAGGGGGAATGAGGGAACCTACACTCTCAACAGAGGTGGCTTGGAGAGGAAATAGCATATATACTCAAGGGGGTATAGACATCTAGAGTAAGAAGGAGAGAAGGGGGACAGGGGGAAGGGTGGAGATGTGAGTGATGGAAGAGAGGGTGGACCATGGAGGAGAGTGATTAGATATAACACATTTTCTTTTTTACTTCTTGCAAGGGGCTGGGATTGGATGGCCTGTCTGGGACCACAGGGCTGGGTGGTTGCTGGGCCTTAAGGGTGGTATGTGAGCTCAGGGCCTCTTGGCCACAGGGCCTGTGATCAGTCTGCTGCACCACTCAGCTACCCTACAACACATTTTAGAGCAGGGACAGAGTGAAAGGAGAGAGAAAATATAGTGTATGGTAGTGGAGAAGTACGAATGGAGGGAGTTGTGATCAGCAATGGCAACAGTGGAAAAATATGGAAGTAGCTTTTGCTATGGACTTATCATAAAGAATGTGATCCACCCATAACAGAGTTAGTACTGTTGGAACACAGACTGAAGTATTATTATTATTATTATTATTATTATTATTATTATTATTATTATTATTACTATTGGGTTTTGCAGGGCAATGGGTTTGGGGTGGCTTGCCCATGGTCACACAGCTGGGTGATTGTTGGGTGAGTGGGGCCTGATTTGAGTGCGGGTGCTCCTGATTCCAGGGCCGCTGCTCTGTCCACTGTCCTAGCTGCCCCTATTATTATTTATTTTTATTTTTATTTTTTCTCTTTCCTTTACTTTATTGCTCATGAGGGTCTATATTTTGGGGGGGAGGGGATATTATGTTTACTCTTAAACAAGAATATTTTAGTAATGTATAAAAATATATTTGTACAAAAATAAAAATAAATATAATAAATATACAAACAAATAGATAAATAAATTAATGAATGAATGAATGAACAAATAAATAAATAGTTGGATGGATGAATGAATAAACAAACAAACAAACAAATAAATAAATGAGCATTGTGAATAAGAGATTCCACCTGAAGGTCTCCATTGATGGAGTACACATTACACTTGATGTGTAGATCTAAATTTAAAAAAACCTTTTTATTTTAATATGAAATCTGACCCCTCTATAACTTTTATACTTTGGGTTTTGTTCTATCCCCTGAAGCCATGAAAAGAAGCATTATAGTCAGTCATTAAAGCCAATGGGTTTTTCCTTCATATTGTCTTTCACAACTATATTTTCCTTTTTATTTCCACTGCTACCAGCTAAATTCAGGCACTTCTCAGTTCACATATAGATTATTGCAATAGCTAACTAATTATTCTCCCTGTCTCTATTCTCTTCCTCATCTAATCCATCCTACATGCAGTTGCCAGACCAATTTTCTTTAAATACTGTTTTCATCATGTCACTCTCTAGCTAAAAAACCTTTAATGGCTTCCTATTGACTGTTGGAAAAAGTCCAAATCCTTAGCCTAGCATGCAAGGGCCTTCACAATCTGGTCTCAGTCTGCCATTCAGTCATTTATTTCTTTTAAAAACAGTATCTACTATATGTAATGTACCCCAACTGAACTCTAAGAAGGGATATAAAGGAAAAGAAAGCCTTCGTGAAACTTGAGCAACATATTTGTTCACTAAGAAGACTAAATCAGATGTCTCTGCAAAGATGATAGGAGTGAGAAGAACCTGAAAGTACAGAGATCTATTAGATCTATTTTGCAATAATCCAGGAAAGAATTACAGGTCTTAACTATGATGTTAAGGGAATTTATGAGGTAAAATACTTTTGACCTGGTGACTGAGCAAATGTGGGGAATGAGGTAAAGGAAGGAGTCAAAAGTAACTCCAATTTTTCAGGTTTTGAAGTTTTGAGTTACTGGGACATGATGATGCTATTAAAAAAGATTAAAAAGCCAGAAAGTATAAAGTTATTTTCCAGGGAAACTGTGAGCTTGCTTTGTATTTGCTGAGTTTGAGGTCTGAGTGGTTGAGTTCCAGTTAGAGGTTATCTGCTAAGTTGCTGAAAATGGGAGACCAGAGTCTTGGAGAAAGAGCAAAGTTAGAGACAAAGATCTGGGAGCCATTCATATATTGAAGAAAAGGAAAATTCTAGGAATGGATGTCCTAAAAGAAACAATTGTACTGAAAGAATACAATAATATTTAGGATAGAATCTTAGGATATTCCTTATTTAGAAAGAAAAAAGAAGAGGAAATAGAGATGGAGAGTTTACTTGGTCTAGTCATTATGTCCCTGACTTTGTTTATGTCAATGTCTCCCCACTATTCACCATTAGCACAAATTCTACCTCTCCTTCAAAATCCAGTTCAAATCCCAGCTCCTATTAGTCTGTCAACAAACATTCAAATGCTTACTATGTAAAAGGGACTATGCTAAATGAAGATACAAAAAGGGCAAAAGGAAAAAAAAATCAACTGTAGAAATAGTCTCTGCTCTCAAGAAAAGTCTTCTCCAAACCACTAATCCAAGTTAGTTTTGCCTTTCCCAAATCATTATAACATTGGAATCTTGTTAATTAATGTTTTAGTATATGTTAATAAAAATTCAATTTCGGCTTCCTAGAGAAGTTTCTCAATCTTCTGAAAATTGAAGCACTCCTTCAGTGGAAGCTCAATTCATCCAGAAAATATGGTCTTTCCATTTGATGAAGAAACTAGTTCTTAGGATAAGTATGATTTTCCATCTCCATAGGAACAGAAAAACCAGAGAAAGATTCAGGTCAAATGAGTAGGTGTGGTACTCAGAATAAAAAGGATCCTGTATGAACTCAGAAGCCTCAACTTCCTCATGATTCACTTACTCCTTAGCCACTTGCCATCTGGACACTGTCCCCATCAACTTTATAAAAATTACTCTTTTAAAAGTCACCAAAGACCTCCTTACTGAAATATCTAACAGCCTTTTCAGTCTTCATCCTTCTTAAACTACCTGAAACTATTGACACTGTTGATTACTAGCTTCATCTGAATACACTTTCTTCTATTGGCCCCCACAACATGACTAGTTTGATTCTTAATTTTCTTTGGCTTCATTCATTATCTGAATACCCTTGGGAGATACATTATTCTACTGACTCACAGAATTTCAGAAACAAAATCTCCACAAGACTTTGTCTAACTGCCATAGAAAATTCATCACCTCAAAGTTCAATTCATCTTTGGACTATTTCTCATATTATAAGTACTCTCTGCCCCTGTAGCCTTACCTGATGATTGTCTAATTCCTCCCAGAAACTCCAAGCTAGGAAGATTCAACCTGTCTTCATTCTTCTCCAGGCTACTCTACTGACTCAGCTCTCTAGGATTTTCCTTACCATGCCTTTAACCTGATGCTCTCTGCTACTTCCCCTCCCCATCTTTTCAGTTTCCCTTTTTATAGATTATCTTACCTCATTAAAATATGAGTTTTTGAAGGCAAGACTTTCTTTGTGATTATATTTGTGTTCCAACCCTTATCATAGTGCTTGACACATAGCAAGGGCTTAATAAATGCTTGTTTACTGTTTACTGAAAGGGACCTTAGAGATCCCTCCCTTCTAGATCTCCAGCTCCATCATCCTCAAGGAGGATCAACTTTGCTTGAAAATATCCAATGATTACCTCCAAAGACAACACATTCTATTTTTGCATAGGTATGCTAAGAATTTTCCCTTACAGAAAGCTGATTTTCATCTTTGAAACTTCTGCTCATTACTCCTAGTACCATACTCAGTAGTCAAGCAAAGCAAGCTTAATCCTTCTCTAGATGACCATTTATTATCACTAATTATGCACCCCCTAAATCTTCTCTTCTCTAATCTGGCACAGTCTTAAGGCTCTTTACCATAATGGCTGCCTTCCTCTGAAACTCTCCAGTTTTCAAAAACTTGGTATTCAAAAGTAAATGCAGTTTTTCACATGTGGTCTGAGCAAGGACAATAGCAGAACTCTCATTATCTATTTCTCTGGTGATGCACCTGAAAATTGTAGGATTATAAATTTGACACTGAAGAGAACTCAGAGATTATTTAGTTCAATATTATCATTTTATGGATGAGGAAGTTAAAGCCTGAGGGCTAGGTAATGCACCAAAGGTGCTATGTAGAAGATATCAGAGATCAGATTTGACCACAGGCCTCTGACATCACAGCCAATGCTCTCTTCTCTTTACTAGGGTGGATTAGACTTTTTTTAAATTTCATAATATATAATTTACTGTATTTGAAATGTAGTCCAATAATTTTTTTAATCTGATCAAATATTTATAAGTGCCTACTACATATCAGATACTGTGCTACTCAAACTGACATCCAACTATATACTTATAAAATTGATTTTTTAAACCCAAGTATAAAACTTGACATTTACCCTTATAAAATTTCATTTTATTGATTTGAGACCTTTTTTATTCTTATTATCATTTCTTCAGAGTCATTTATGAATTTAATAATTATGGCATTTATACCTTGTCCAAGTAATTTATTAAAATTTTAAGCAGTTACATGACCAAGAACATATTCCTGGGTCACTCTGCCAAAACTTCTCTACAAATTGACATTTGCCTATGTCTATATAAATGGTTCCAAAACTATATTTCTATCCTTAACTAGACAATCTTAACAAGCATATTCTTCCTGAACTTTAGACTTTCTCAATCTACCTACAGAATATCTCCCTCTAGATAGCCTGCCATCATCTCAAACTCAGCATGTCTAAAAAAAAAAAGTTCATTATCTCTTTCCTTCCAAAGAAAAATAGTCTATTTCTACTTTGGATTTTGCTTTTCCTCTTGGCTATACTACCATTCCCTTCAATTTCTCATGCTTGAAACTAAGATATTATCTTTCATTTTTTCCTCTCATTCATTTCATATGTTCAATCATTTATCAAGTCTTGTTAATTCTAATTCAGAAATGACTTTTATATCACTTCCATCCTCTCTCATTTCACACTGTACTCCCCTACTCCTTATTACAGTACACTTTGTCTATTGAAAGGAACAACTACATTGTCTTCCTTATATGAGTCTATTATCATATGACTACTTTCTGCATGTCTTTCATTACTCCTTATTATGAAGTGAATAAAGTTCAAACTTTTTACTCTACCATTTAAGATCTTCCACAAACTTTTTACTCTACCATTTAAGATTTTCCACAATTTGGTATCATCTTTTTAATCACACATGCAATAAACTCAATTAAAATGGAGGAACCACCATCTTTGACCTATATCCTGCCTTCCAATCTTCATGCTTTTGCTCATACTGCTTCACTTACCAAAAATCCCTTATTCTCTTAATACCATTTGAACCCCATCCTGATCTCTACCATATTCATCTGTTGAAATTCAGCCTATTCTATAAGACCCTGCTCAAATGTCCTCCATAAAACTCATACTTACCTTCCCCATCAATAAAAATCCCACTCTTCTGGGATAACACAGAACACTTAGTTTCTGAGGATTTTGATGCCCTGATCATGTTGTCTAATTCCTCAAACTGGACATGATAAAAGGGAATATTTTTAATTAATCAATGTATTTCACCCAACAATTAGCACAGTGTTCTGCACATAGAAAGTATAAATATTTGTCAAAGTTATGGTTTTCATATATCCCCAGGAGCTATCCAGGGTACTTGACTTCCTCTGTCTTTCTTCAGTCCTAGCCTCCTGACTTCAACTACTCCTAAAGTCAGCCATCAGTTCTGATCTTTATCATGCCTATCTTCAACTAAACTCTAACTAGTAACCTGCTCCAACTTGGACACCTAGTTTAATTCCATATACATGCTTCAAAGTCCCCTGTCAAGGTACCAACATCAAGTAAATACTTCAAGCATATTATCTGTTTCAATGAGATTAAATTTCCTCTATATTTATTTTGTATCCTACAAAGTGCTACATGCATAGTAAATGCTTAAAAGATATTTAGTTGCTTAACAGCTAACATTCAGTCCTCCAATAAAAGATTAAATTGAGTTCATCAGAAAAAAGAAACTTTACAAATTTGATGCACCACTGATTATAGTTGGCCTCAGGTCATTCTTCTTACTTTAAGAGAAGAGTGGCATTTGATTGGCTCAAATACAATACAATTAGTCCATTAAAGGTTTTCATTTTAAGCAAAGCAAAGTCTTCACAAACACAAGTTCTTAGGGCTGCTCTTTCCAGCAGACTTCTTTTCTCCTTTAAGTCTTCCCTTTTACATTTAAAAATTTTAGGGGAAATCACAAAGTGATTTTCCCTAATTTCATATTTCCTTAGGAATGAAGTTGATATTCAAGTGTCTTAAAGGAAGGTCACAGTATTCAGAATCACTAGTTATCACCAAACGAACTCTGATAATGTCAAAAGTGTAGAAATTTATCTGTAGAGGTTTTAAGAAATATGGCAAATAGCATGTTTTCAGATGTTCATAAATTCTCCACATATCTCAATGGACATCTTACGAATCAATTTGTCCATTCATATGGAAAATCCATAGATGCTATATGTGTACCTCTCCACATTTTTTTGGCATTAGTCAAATCATTACCTTCTTCCTAATATAAAAAGTACACTAAATTGTCTTAACGAAGATTTTGCTTCATAACTTTTGTTTCTAGTGAATTAATCATTTGGGAAGTGAATACACAAAGTAGGAAGCATATTAATCAGATGTTATTCACTGAAATAAAGATGATGGTCTTGGGCATATAGTATATAAAGAAATATATATTAGGTTACTCTGAGTAGTGAATGTGAGCATAAGAAGGCTAACCTCTGCTGTTTCCCAACTGGGCAAGCCTTTATGTCTCAGTATCTTCATTCATAAAATGAAGAGGTTGGTTGCTATAATATCTAAGGACTTTTCTAGCACAAACATGACTTCCCTTAGGTAAAGAGTTGTTATTAACATAAATTCTTTGGGACAATTTGTCACTTATTTATTCTCACCCAGAAGTACAATAAGCCTGATCATAATACTAATTTCCACAGGAAGCTTTGTCTTATTATGTTTCCCATGTTTCATCTTTAGGTAGCCTGATGACTCTCCATTCCCAAGGATTTCAATACAGCATTAGTACGGGTAATGTGGGCATCCAATCAATCAACCTTATCCATAATTCGTCTTAGAACCCCCCCAGTTCAAGTGATTCAAAGTCTTAACCTTCTCCAACAGAAGAGATTGCAAGTAAACACCACCATCCCTCCTGGATCACTGCTTTATCACAGCAGAGAGATTGACATAGCTCAATGAAATTATGAGTCATTCCAGGGTTACCTAAGATAGACATGTCACAGTGGAAAATTCTGCCCAAAGGTGATTCCCTAGAGAAGGAAATAGCAAACCACTCTAGAATCTTTGTCAAGAAAGCCCCATGGGCAGCTGGATCATGAGGTCATGAAAAACTGGACACGATAAAAGATTGAACAACCACCTAGTTATTTCCTACTTTCTTCCTAAAGCTCTACCAGATTTATTGCTCTTATAATTCTGATTGCATCAGAGAGAAAACCTGACAAGTGCTTGTGCTCTTTAATATCTGCCAATATTTATTTTAACAAAAGGATATGCCCTGGGCATTGCACAGTCTACATGCAGCAATGAGAGGTATAACAGGTTGAGATGAAGAGGTACTAGACTATATAGAGAATCCTGAAGGCATATTAAAAAGGATTTTCTGTCAGTGTGCCTATAGCAGCTATTGATTTTTTCCTAATTATAGGGAAATGGACAATATATTGCCTACATATTGGACTGGGAGAAGCATTATTATAAATATAAATATGAGAAATCAAGTAAACATGTTAGTCCAGAACACTGTCTAGCCAACTATCCTGCTTCAGTCAGAGTCATTAAAGACCTTAGCTTAAAAAGACCAAGGTCTCCCACTGCATCCAGAGCCATCTCCAGTTGCTATCTGCTCCCTGGACCCAGATGACTCTGGAGAAAAAAATGAGGCTGGTGACTTTGAACTGTCCTCCCTCATTTAAATCCAATTCACCTGCATGACATGGCATCAACTCCCTGATGTCATGATTCTCTTCAAGAATGAAGGACAAGGGGCGGCTAGGTGGTGCAGTGAATAGAGCACCGGCCTTGGAGTCAGGAGTACCTGGGTTCATATCCGACCTCAGACACTTAATATTTACCTAGCCATGTGGCCTTGGGCAAGCCACTTAACCCCATTGCCTTGAAAAAATCTAAAAAAAAAAAAAAAAAAAAAAAGAATGAAGGACAAGCAATAACAACCCCAGACTCTATTGTAACTTGAATTACTTTACTATGGGGAGAAAAATAAACAGAGCTATTTTATCAGAGTCTACCACCCACAAACATGCATGTTTACACAGTACTAGGTCCCTAATATCAGTGGGCTCTAATTTCTAGAAGCCATCTTTTTCTACAGATGACATCCTAAGTTTATTTTTGAAACAAGATACATTCAGTGAAAGGCTATTTCACAAGTTCTTGAATAATTAATCAGTCTTGCTCAGCAAGTTCAGTATTAGTTTCTAAGAAGCAAAAGCAAATTCAAATCTGGGTACTTTCCCATCAGGTGCACTGTTTCTTAAGTTAAAAGATTAAAAAGATTAAAAGATTCACAGAGATTCTCATCTAATAACCAATCCAGAAAACTAAAATAGCCCTAGCAGCAACACCATTCTTCACCCGCATCTCAGATTTTTCATTTTTCCCTCTGCCTGTTGAGTGGGAAGGGGAGGCAGTGTAACTGACAAAGAAGCAAAGACTTTTTCATTTTCCCATAAAGCTTTTTAGTTGCAAACTCTCAAATTATGATGACAACATGAGAAGCAAAACCCTTATGACTCAGCCTAGCGTCCCCCTTCAGATTCACATTCATCTAAAACTCCCAAATATAACTGATAAAAAAAAACCCTCATCATTTTGTGCATAGTCCTGAACCAGACAGCATACATTTCAGAGATGCCTCCATATATTCAGCTTCTATGTTAGCACATTCATTTAAAAATAATAATTAGTATTTATATAGTGTTTTAAAGTTTGTAAAGTACACCTTAGATATTACTTTATTTTATTCAACAAATTTACAAAATAAGATTTGGGGAATAAATGATCTTTAAAATTTCTTCCTTCTATAATTCTATTGATCCCTTCCAGGGTTCTGATCAATTCAAACTTTGTTTTCAATATATCATTGTGGTAAAGGTACTTTGAAAACTTTGCAATTGCAAAATATAATAATGGCATTATGAATAATGAAAAAATAATAAAGATCATTCTCCTTAATGAGTTTCAAAAAAGCAGAGTACAGGTAGTTATGAGCTATTTTAATATCCAAATTCAAATAATAATTTTAAGAATTGTAAAAATACAATCAGTTCTAGGGAGTATAATTTTTTTCCTAATTTATAAGTCTGATCATATCTCTCCTTTACTTAAAAGATCTTCAGTGGTTCCTCTACTGCCTGTAGGATAAAATACAAATTTGGTGTTATGGTATTCACCTCCTTTCTATCTGTTGGGTCATAATCCACACTAATTTTCACATCTAAATTCTAGCTGAACTATTAATTACCCCCTATTTTCAACCAGCCTTCTCCTATCACACTAGTGGTGCATACATCCTAGGTATAAAATGGACTTTCTCTATATCTTCAACTTTTGAAACCTTTCCCTTTCTTCAGGGTTCAATATTAAGTCCCATCTCTTTGTGATTCCTTGATCTCCACCACAGACTTTCCCTCATTCACCAAAATTCTAATCTGTTTGACTTCTATTCAATTATCTATCTTCTCATAACTATCTTTATAAATCTCATTGCTTTATTAGAGTTTAAACTCTTTGAAGGCAAGGGGATATATTCTTTATTTCACCTTTGTTAGCCCAGTAGTTTTACAGTGTCTTGCACATATTGAATACTTTAAAAATAATTTAGATTGAAATGAAAATTGCTTTAGGTGATAAAACTACCAAAAAAAAGCTTATTACAACTATCACTCAGTTACAAACTTGAAAGTAGACACCATTTTTTGGCACACTTTTTTACATTTTTGTGTTACATTTTAATCTTGATCAAAAAAATATTTCTTAGGAACAAAATTTTGGGGATGGGAATAACGTACATGCTGTATATATATATATATATATATATATATATATATATATATATATATATATATACATATATATGCATATATATACATGTATATATGGGAGAGAGAGAGAGACAGAGAGAGACAGAGACAGAGATAGAGACAGAGACAGAAAGAGTTTAATGGAAAATTGAAAAGTATTAATTGTGATAATAAAGAGAAATAAAGGATAAAAATGAAAGGGGAAAGAAAAGAAAAAAAGTAAATTGAAATGTTACTTTTAAAAAAAGAAAATATAGGGAAACCCTCTTTTATATTTGGCTTTATAAAATATTGTCTTTTATAACTAATAAATCAATGGTATACAAGGTAAAATTCCATAATCTAAAATAATCTCATTATCTTAAAAAATTATCTGAGACCTCAATGACTCAATAAACACTGCATTTATATACAGCTACCCTGAAAAATCCTGCTCAAAATTTCTATTTTCAAGAAGAGGATCGAATTTTTAACCAGCATAAAGTAAAGGAGCTTCACAAGAAGTTGTTTCACACCGGAGAGAATCCCAGAATTAAACTATCTTACTAATAATTTTGTTCAAATATCTAATTGTCCAATTTTTTTCCTTTTTAGTTTCTCTGGTATACTTGTTAGTTTTAATGCACAATTGGTATTTAATTTTGCATTTTGTTTTGTGCAATTATACCATAATTATACCACTTAGAAGTTCTCTGTAAGTCTTCTTTTAGACCCTTCAAAGAACATAGAAGAGTTCATAGGTAGGCATTCTAAATACTTAGAATCTCATAACTTTGCAACTAAGAAGATTTTTAGAATTCATCTAGATCAATACCCTAAATTTAGGCCAAGAAAAGAAAAAAGGACCTAGAAGGTTAAGTTACTTATCTGAGATTTTTAGACCTACTCAATGGCCATGAGGACTTAGAAAATTTCACCCTTTTGAGCAAATGGTTAGTTAACCAAGAACTTCTTAGGCTCTCTCAAAAACTATAGAGAAAGCATTTATTTTTGATGAATAAACTATATCTCCTACCAAAGTCATTTACCTACCAGATAAGGCATTCATTCACATGGGCTAGGGGTAAAAATCAGCTGACTTAAGAGAAGTATATTTGGGGAAAGAATAGACAGGAAGAGAAAACTTTATAAGAGAACACATATTAAATGTTATTTAAGGTTAATAATGACAGCTTCATCATCACTGAAGTCACCAACCTTGGAACTGATAGTTTTCTGAATTGAACTAAATTTAAAAATTTAAGATTATGATAGTGCTGAAAGAAGAAATACTACATATGTCATCAGATACATTTATTGGGCTAATTGGATTCTGTGCTAAAGATAGTTTTCTTGGTTATAAGAGAAGACTCAATGGACCGGGAGTAAGGGGTGAAATGCTAGATCTGGTTATGACTATGATACAAAAAATAGACATCAATAAAATTTTTGAAATATATTAAATGTCTTAATCTATTATCCACAAAATTTGCATGTTAGCAAGGTATTTTTTGTCTTCCTCTCCCTCTCTTTCTATTAATGCACTGGAGGAAAAGGCTCTCTCTGACTCCTTGCTCTTATCTTCTCTCTCTTCCCACATACTTAAAATAAGATGTGATCATCTTAGATCATTCAAAATTTTTGGCAGATCTTCCCTAATATCTACTAGTCCTTAGTTTCTAATGAGAAAGCAACATAGACAAAGGAACCTAGGATCATTTTCAGGTCTTAAATTCACCATCCTGTGAAATTCATCTTATTTCCTTAATTTCCTTGAGTATTGGATTAGATGACCTGTAAAGTTGCTTCCAGCTCTAAATACATGAAGCTATGAGCCCACTCTTTCAATTCAACCAACATATATTAAGTGCTTGGGAAGGCAGAGATACAACCTGCAGTCACCAATTATGTGTGTTTATGTTAAATGAACTCAGTCTATAAGGTTTCTTCCTTCTTAATCACATACATTTTTCTCTAAGAAATAAACATGCTGATTAATTGTTTTCAACACACTATTACCTTGAATGCTTCTTTTGAAGAAGGCCTTACAGCCCTCGCAGGACCAGACTCCATAGTGGTAGCCAGATGCATAATCATTGCAGACTGCACAGTAGCGAGTCTCCTTGGTGGATTCCATGGCCAAGGTTCCCTTGTCACTAGCACTGGTCAATCTTTCTCTACCACCCTGGCGCCGGTTGTCTGAACTAGGCCTGAAAAACAAGCATTGAGTGAATCCACTGACATTAGGAAAGCAAAATTTTTATTCTTTACTAAAGAATAGTGAAAAGAATTTTAAAAATCTCATGACAAATCCACCTTTTTTCTGACATTTTGAAATAATGAATCATAATGTAAACTATTCTTTCATTAACTACTGCTGTCTGCTACAGCAAAAGGTGTTTGCCTATTATATTAACCTGGAGGGGAAATTGTTTATTAGGAATCTGCTAGGAAAGCTGATTCCCTGCACCAGAATTTATTAACTGGGTCTTTACTCATGAAAAAAAGGAAACAAACTAGTTTAGACTTTTAGATTTTTCACATAAATTCACAATTACTTCAGAATCATTAGAAACTAATGTACATTCTAATTCTAATCCACACCAGGAGCTTAGGGAGAGCCAAGGTAGAGCAGGAACAGCTATAGTTTTTGTAATTTGGAGAAGTGAACTGGTGTGGAACGAGGGTACTGTAAATTAAAATTCGTATTGCCATCAGATAAACTTGATCATCAAAAGTTTCATAGCTTACCTCTAAGGTTGTTTCCAGCTCTAAACTTCTATTAGTCTTGTGATTCTAAATGACCAAAGCTATTCTGTATGCCTAGCCGCTGGCAACATCATTGTTCAAACATTATACAAAGTTGATATTATGAAATCAGACCATAACCTTAAGGTATGTCATAGTCAGACAACAGTAAAGGCAAAGCTACTTTCTCTCTCTCTGAATTGTAGTTGCTAATTAAAGAAAAAGGATCCTGTTGTATTCTTATAAATGGTAATGGTGTAGTAGGAAACATGCTGATTTGGATTCAAAATAGATTGGTTCAAATCCTAGTTACTTACTACTTCTGTGACCTTTGGCAACCCATTTAATTTTTCTGAGTTTCAAGTTTCTTCATCTGTAAAGTGAAGGGATTAGATTAGAAAACTTCTAAAGTCTCTTCCAGGTGCAAATCTGTAATCCTTTGATAATGTACAATCATGCTAATACTAATCAAACTCTTTAAAGGATTTAATTTATGAAATTAAGTTTAAAAAAAAAGAACTAGTAATTTTCAACCTTTCAAAAGTCCATGAGAGGGGCAGCTAGGTGGTGCAGTAAATAGAGCACCAGCCCTGGAGTCAGGAGTACCTGGGTTCAAATCCAGCCTCAGACACTTAATAATTACCTAGCTGTGTGGCCTTGGGCAAGCCACTTAACCCCATTGCCTTGCAAAAAAAAAAAAAAAAGTCCATGGGAAATCCTTGTAATCAGGAAAAGTCCTGACAAATGGCTATTTTCCCTTCTATGCTGGTACTAACATGGATCATTAAAAGTACCATGCTTATGAAAAGACTGTGAATTGGACAAGCATTTTTTATTCCAACCTAAATATTACAATAATATTTTTAAATGTGCAGTTTTCTGAATTGAACTAAATTTAAAAATTTAAGATTGGGCAGCTAGGTGGTGCAGTGGATAAAGCACCAGCCCTGGAGTCAGGAATACCTGGGTTCAAATCTGGTCTCAGACACTTAATAATTACCTAGCTGTGTGGCCTTGGGCAAGTCACTTAACCCCATTTGCCTTGCAAAAACCTAAAAAAAATTTAAAAAAATAAAAATTTAAGATTGTGATAGTGCTGAAAGAAGAAATACTACATATGTCATCAGATACATTTATTGGGCTAATTGGATTCTGTGCTAAAGCACAGAATGAATGAAGATGTGAATGTACACAAATAAAAACACACATACGGTCACAGATCTGTCCAAGATTCTATATTGATTTCAGTAATATTACCTTGTTTTCCAGGGCAAGGACAAAGAAAAAACAACATTCCCAGACATAGTTTATCAATTCAAGGTATCAAAGTTGCTTCATAACAATTTACATTTGATCCAAGAAATTCAGAATTTCCATATTGCCATGGATGTCATATTTACCTATGCTCTTATTTACCTATGCTCTTCATTTATTTTTTTATTATTATTTATTTAAGGCAATGGGGTTAAGTGACTTCCCCAAGGTCACACAGCTAGACAATTATTAAGTGTATGAGGCCAGATTAGAATTGAGGTCCTCCTGACTCCAGGGCCAGTGCTCAATCCACTGTGCCACCTGGCTGCCTCATATTCTCTTCATTTCTAATTACATTTCAAGTTTCCCTGATTCTATTCTATAGATTTCTAAGGCCATAATAAAAATTCAAGTGGTCCTCAATTACACAAAACATTTTCATTTTCTGGTGGTAATATATTTGTGGAATATAATGTTACCAAGAAACTCCATTAAAAGATTAACTTAAAAAAATTTTTTCAATGCCTAATGCCCCTTTTCACAATGTATTTAAATTATTTGAATTTTTTTTTTAGGTTTTTGCAAGGCAAATGGGGTTAAGTGGCTTGCCCAAGGCCACACAGCTAGGTAATTATTAAGTGTCTGAGACCAGATTTGAACCCAGGTACTCCTGACTCCAAGACCAGAACTTTATCCACTATGCCACCTAGCCATCCCTTAAATTATTTAAATTTTATAGAGTTTGAAGACTTTTTAATTGCAGGAGATTGTCTTGCACAAAAATTATCAAAACTACATTGACATAATGAAGCTATACATAATGGCTGATGCATACACTATCATTGCATTTCAATGATTTCATTCATGTTTATCAAACTGAAATTATATTATCTCTTATTGTCGCAACAGGCACATCAATGTCTTGAGCCTTGAGTGCCACCAGAAAGGCTTAGCAATGCTCTCAACTCTAGGGGACTACTCTAAAGAACACACCATACAACTCATCTTGTATTCCAAAAACTGATTCCTTTCTTAGCTCTTTCATCAGAAGGAATTGGCATTTTTAGCTTCATTTCATGGGTATGAAAACTAAGATATAAAAAGAAATTAAAAACAAATCTATTTCTAGGACAACTCCAAATCCTAGGTTTAGATATATTCCTTCTGCCATGGTAACCTTAGATGTTTACCTTAAAAAAAAACTTTTCTTCCTTACTTTTTCAACTAATAATGTACCAAAGACAAGCCCAGGATAACTATTTCAATCCCTTTTTGGATTTCTCAAGTAGAACTATGATGCCTTTTCCTCACTGTTACTTTTTTAAAACTGTGGTAGGAGCCAGGGAACTGATTATCATCTCTTAGGATAATACTGACAACCTATATCCCTACAATATGATTTTGTGAACGGCTTTTCTTTCTAAAATAAACAGAATTAATTCTTGCAAATTCACTTGTAAATACTTTGACTTTTCCTCTATTCCTTTGGGGATTATGAAACTACCCTTCCTTGAGTTCTCAGTTCAAAGCCCTCCAGTCTTTCACTAATATACCCACTCTATATTATTTTTCACTAAAACCCATTCTATATCTATTAACCCTTCACTAATATACCCATTCCATAATCTGGCATGTATTTTCTCTAAAACACCCCCCCATACTGTCAACCAAATTTTTTATAACTCTAGATTATATTTGCCATTCTATTGAAATTCATAATATTGTGGCTCTTGGGATAGGTAAACCTGGCATTTTCTATTTAATCCATAATGAATGACTTATACTTTCAAGTTGACAACTGCAAATATGGTTTCTTAGGGGTTGTTTTTTATGTTCCAGTGAGACTGCTGACTTTGAACTCTAAATTCTTATGCATTCTCTATTACCCACTGCCTTCTATTTCCTCACTTCAGTACTATCCCTCAAACTACTGAATCTAAGCCTTTTTTCTTAAATGTTTGTTTGCTGGCATAATTCATACAAGTAGGAAGTCTATTTAAATATGTGGGCTTAGTGTTTTGGAGTCTATTTAGATTGTTGCATTTCAGAAAACATGTAATTAAACATTTTTCTGAGATATATATGACAAGATTCAAATAATCTATATCTTTCAAATCTCCATCTGAACAAATTCTACCTATACTTCAAAGTAATAGCTCATTATTTCCTACATAAATTCTCCCTGATTTCTTGCCCAGAAGTGATCTGTTCTTATTTTGAACACTTTCTATTTTTCGTATGATTCCTATCACAGTCTATCTTTTACTAAATGATTGTGTCAGCTTTAGTGTGCCCTACTTGCATTATAAGTTCTTTAAGGATATTTTAATTTGTCTTATCTTATTTATCTTATAGAAGTTATATAATAGTTTTATCTCTAAATATTTGAAAGAAGCTATCATGTCTTCTTTGTCTTCCCTTGTCCTGATTAAATCCAAGGCAACTCAAAACATTCCTCAACTGAACAACTGGAAACCCTTCACCATTTTGCTTTCCCTTCTTTGGACAAGGTCCAGATTATTCATTCAAATAAGATGGCCAGAAGTAAATGCAATAATTCATATGTGGTATAACCAGGGCATACTACAGTGAGCCTAGTCCCTCCCTTGGTCTGGACACTATGCCTCTCTTAATGTAGCATTAGTTTTCTTATCAATTACCATAGGATTCACATTAACCTCAAAGTCAACAAAATCTCTTAAACATTTTTTTAATATTAACTGTTTTGAAGCCAAATTCCTCCCAGTATATTGCAGAGTTAATATTTTTAGACTTATACTAAGGACTTTACATTGATCCCTTTAGTTTCAAACCCTTTACAGATGGTTTTAGTTCATCAGGGAATTAGTATTTCTATAGATACTATGTGCCAGATACTTTGCTAAACACTACTTTGTTTTGAGGGTTGTTGCTGTTATTCTTCTTGTTGTTGTTACAAATATTATGTCTTTTGAGCCTCATAACAATCTGCTATTATTATCTTCACTTTACAGTTGAAGAAACTGAGGTAAACAGAGGCTTAGTGACTTGTTCAATGTCACATAGCTAGAAAGTATCTGAAGGCAGATTTGAACTCAGGTCATCCTGACTTCGAACACAGTGTTCACTTCACCCCAACTGCATCTACAAGTGTACTTCTTCTAATTGTTCATGGAAATCACTTATTTAAAATATGTAGACTACTAGAAAGAATTTAGGTCTGGGAATCAGTTTGCCTAGCCTTGTACCAATAATTATCGAGCACATAACCTGATTTCTCTCAAACTAGTGATTATTTTTAAATTTAAAAAATATACATATTGTGTTAATTCTAAAATCACTTTAAGGTCTACCATTCTATTTACTATTTTTTTACTATTTACTTCCTTTGCTGAATAAGACAAAACTAACTACAGAGCAGGGTTTCCCTTGCTCCACAAATTCTTTCTTATAAGATAAAAGAATTTGGAGAGAAAAAGACCTGAACCTTTTTTCTTTTTGAATGTATGGAAACATATCCTAAAATGAAATTCGATCCTAATTTACTCAGTGCAAGAATGGCTTGCCCTATAGTTCCAAGTAAATGGGGACTCTGAATCACAATAAGACAATCTCCAAAAACCAGATGTGACATATTTCCATAATACTCAGTAACTAGACAGTTTCTAGGGGATGGCAGGTTATTGTTGCTCCTGTCTTTCATGTTCTGCCAGAGCTATAGATTATCTACCTCCCCCAATCCCAATAAGATAAGCCACTGAATAAATCCCTTATTCCTCTCCAGTCTAGCAAACATAAACTCAGGGCTGGATGGTAGAGAGAGAAGGAGGGGGAAGAAAAGGAAAGGGTACAGGAAATCTATGAAATTTTGTGCAAACTGATCTTTTTCTTTAGTGTTTGTTAAGGGAATCTTTACAAATGGGAAGCTAGTATTGAAGTGTTAAATTGACTGTATATATATATATATATATATATATATATATATATATATATATATAGAGAGAGAGAGAGAGAGAGAGAGAGAGAGAGAGAGAGCAACCTCTGAGGAATTACCCTCAGAACTTCAAAACTAAAAATATTTTATAGACCAATGGAAAAATCTGTGAACCCTCAGCTAATGTACAGAACTGGCAGCACTGAATTCCCTTCAGAAATCTATGATTCTTCAGAATAATATCCATACAAATTTTCCTTTCATTTTTGAGGAAAAAATACTATTACTAAGTCTTTCTAGTTTAAAATTTAACCACTGCATGATTAATCATGAGCATAAGAGGCCATTTCTGTCAATCATGCACAAAGATGACTGAATGAAAGTATTGATTTTCTCTTAAAAATTATGATAAATAAATGTCAAATTTGACTAATTCATCACCTAAAAAGCTAATAGAAAGAGATATGTTCTTCATGTTTGGTTCCAGGTGCTCTGCCAGAAGTCCTTTGAATATGGCAACATCAGCCAGAGGTTAATATTTTCATTAGAATGTTTAAAAATGTCTGCTCACTTGAAAAAAAAATGTATCCAGCAAAAGACATAGCCAAATGTTGATTTTCTGAGCTAATGGGGAGCAAGACAAATGTGACATGGAATAACCTAAAAAGGAATAATTTTTGTCAATAATTTTAAATTCAGAGCTTCTAATAAACAACATAGTTGACTAACTATAGTTTCTCTCTCTCTCCCTCTTCCTCTGTTTCCTGAATACTAGAAAGACTAACTAATGAACAGTGAAACCAAAAGGTGGGAAGAAAAAAAGTGAAAGTGACAGAAAAGGAGCCAATCAGGAGACACATTTTCTAACACAATATCTGTGTGAAAAAGGTTTGACTAGAGAACAGATTTAAAAGCTTCATTTTTATAGGAAAATATGATATGGAACTAAAGAATAATAAATGTGCAGAATTATTAAGTGAGGATGACAATGTCAAATGAATGTTACTCTGGAAATATATACCTATGAGAAAAGGATTTATGAAGAAGACTTCTAAACAACTCAAAATAAAATGGATGTCCGTCAATTGTGGAATGGTTGAAAACATGGTATTATTTGAACATAATGAAAAAATAAAAAAATGAATCATGAAAAAGTAAGAGATGCTTGAAAAGAGGCACGTAAATTAATATACAATTAATAAGCATAACCAAATACTAATATACACAATGGAAACTATATAAGTGCAAAAGACTACTGAAAGTTGAATTCTGAGTGATGGAAAATACAGTAAGGCTCTAGAGAAGAAATAACAAAGTATAATTCCTAGGTGGTACAGTAGCTAGAGCAGGAGCTGAAGGCAGGAACACTTAGTCCCTCCCTTGGTCTGGATACTATGCCTATCTTAATGCAGCAGTAGTTTTCTTATCAATTGCCATAGGATTACTTAGTAGATTATGAACCTAGACAAATCATTTAATCCTGCTTCCCTCAGTTTCTTATCTGCAAAATGAGCTAGAGAGTGTCTTTGACAAAACACACACACACACACACACACACACACACAAACACAAACAAAACTAGTAGCAAAAAAATTGAACATGGCAACAGAGAGGTAAAGACCATTTAGTCCAGCTGGGTTTCTTTATCATGATGTAGTTTTACTTAATAGGAGATAGGAGACAGATAAGAGACAATATGAAAAGTTAGAAATAACTATGATGTAAATAGAAAAGGCATAATGAATTGTTTTATTTTTTATAAATTCCAGACACTTTAAATAATGTTGATTGCACAAAGGAAATACTTTCTAAATGTTGACCTCTGTTTTATTCATTCTGTTCTGTTCCTGGAGAATTCCAAGTGCTTCAAGATAGGTTCATTATTCATCAAGACCAATCAAATTTACTCAGAAAAAAAATAAAATGGAAAACCAGACTTTGTTGTTATCATTTGGGAAACTGACTAAAGTCTGAAGATTATAGAGCTATCATATTTTTAGAAAGTTCTAATTGTTCATGACTAATATGGAAATATGTTTTACATGATTGTCCATATAACATATCAAATTGCTTCCCATCTTAGGGAGGTTGGAAAGAATAGAGAAAGGGAGAAAATTTGGAACACAAAGTTTTATAAAAAAAATGAATATTAAAAATTATTTTTCACATAATTGGGAAAAAAACCATTAAAAAAATAAATTTGTTTTTCAACCACACATCTAGCCTGAGGCCAGATTTGAACTCCTGATAAGGAGACTTATGAACTCCCTGGCCAGCAGTCTATCCTCTGTATTAACTAACTACCTCATTAGGAAGTACAGGGTTGCATATAGAGAGTGTATGTGATAAAAAACAAAACCCCGATCTAGTAGTCAGGAAACCTGGGTTGTTTAAATTCAGAAAATCTGTTTCATTTGTGTAAGTCTGGGAGAGTGAGAGTTGACCCAGTTCTAATAGACAAATAGAAGTGGTTGGACTTAGTGACTTCTCAGATCCCTTCTAGAACTAATTTTTCACGATTCTCTCATTCTACATTGAATCTCTGACTAAAATTGTCAACTATATATCTAGTTATGCTTTCATTTAGGCAATAGTGCAATTGAAAAGATACTAGATTGGTGACAAAAGCTAAGGGAATTATATAGAGCCGAAGAGGATCCTAGAAGACATTATGTTTAAGTCCCTCATTTTGAAGTCTAAGAGCATAAACTTGTCCAAAGTCACACACAATTAATCCTCTACTACTGATTACATGTGTATCTTGGTAAATTTTTTCATTTATCTGGGTCACAACTTCATTTTAAAGATAGTGGGATTAAATTAGATTTACTTCAGGAAAGGAAGGGAGAAAAGAAAAAAGTGATGGGAGGAGGAAAAAGGAGGGAGGAAGGGGGGAAAGGAGGAAGTGAAGGCAAAAAGGAAAACAGGAAGGGAGCAAAGGAACTGAATAAAGGATAGAAAAGGGAAGAGAAAGAAGAAAAGGAGAGAGTGAAAAAAGGAATGAAAAGAGGGAGAGACAGAAGGAAAGAGAAGGGAAGAGAGAAGGAAGGAAAGGAAGAAGAAATGGAAGGAGGAGAAAAGAGAAGAGAGAGAGAGAGGGAAGGAATAAGTGGAATAAGTAAAGGTGAGATAGAAATACAGAGAGAGAGACAGAGAGAGACAGAGACAGACACAGAGAGAGACAGAGAAAGACAGAGACAGAGAGAGACAGAGACAGAGAGAGAGAGGAGAGAGAGAGAGAGAGAGAGAGAGAGAGAGAGAGAGAGAGAGAGAGAGAGAGAGAGAGAGAGAGAGAGAGAGAGAGAGAGAGAGAGAGAGAAAGAGAAAGGAGGGTGACTTTAAGACTGTTCTGTACTATTCTGACCACAATGAGCAGACTGACTAAGGCTGCCGCCAATATTTTGTTCATTGTACTTCTAAGGAGCAATATAACTTTCCCACATGTTGTTCCTCTAATAGAAGGTGTATAAGAAGAGAGGGATAGTAGGAGCTGAAGGAAACCAGAAAAAGGAAGAGGTAATGCAAAGAAGAAAAACTGGTTATGCATATTTGACATATTCCAAGCTCACTGAGCTCATTCAAGAATGATGAAGGTGGAAACTGGATCAGAAGAAACAATTGCTGGAACAATAAATCTCCCTCATTTGCTACACCAATGCCCAGTCCTACCATAAGTCAGGAAAAATTCAAATCAAATAAACTATTCTAGAGACTGAAGACTGATCTGTTTTAAAATAGTCATTCGGCTGTGACTTAAGATGAGCAGAGGCATTTTTGCAGAAATAGGCAAGAGATCAAGTATATAAAATATGACAATAACTGTAACTCATTTATTGAGCTTGTTTTAGGGGGAATTTTTTCATTTATACTTCACAATAATTCTGTTAAGAAAAGTTGGGAAAGCATTATTATCCCTACCTTGAGGGTAAAGAAGCTAAGTTTCAGAGAATAGATTCCTATTCATGTAAAATTTGGAAGGGATGACTCCCAGGGATGACTCCCAAAGTCTTTCCAACTCTGAGATTCATTAAACTATTGCTATAGGATTTTATTATTAATAAATTCTCCATTGATATTTTTAACCTTGTATTCCAACATTTGTTTTCCTTTCAGATAATCTGAAAGTGGATTAAGAGGAAGCATTTTTAGTTGAAAGAGCAATTCATTTGGAGACAGAAGACCAAGTAAAACCTGAGTTGTGGGGCAGCTAGGTGGCACAGTGGAGCACCAACCCTGGAGTCAGGAGGACCTGAGTTCAAATTCAACTTCAGACACTTAATGATTATCTAGCTGTGTGGCCTTAACCCTCTTGCCTTGCAAAAGCAAAAACAAACAAACAAACAAACAAAAAACCCTGAGTCATTTGGGGCAAATCACATATATATATTCCTTTATCTATAAAACTGGAGTAGAAACCCTACTGTGGCACATTGCTGGTGTGAAGATCAAATAAATGACATGTACACACACACACACACACACACACACACACACACACATATATATGTAATACCTAGAAAGCAAAGAAAATGTGTCCAAGCACGGCCTAGAAGAAAAAAATGGAAGTCACTCCGATATGGTTCCTCAAGTGTGAATTACCTAGAAAAAAATGCAAATATTCTCCTCATCAAGGGCAACCAGGTGGTGAGGTGGATAGAGTATCAGCCCTGGAATCAGGAAGATCTGAGTTAAATTCTGATCTCAGACACTTATGTGACATTGGGCAAGTCACTTAACCCCACTGCCCTGCAAAAATTTTAAAAATAAATTCTCCTTGTTTTGCGTTTTCAATCCCCCCACACACACACACACACATCTTGAGTTCTTTGTTCTAGCAATGACTTAAATTACAAAGGAAATTGGACAGAATAAAGCAAAAAGCAACTACCCAAAGACATGCACTATGTGAGCCCCTGGAGAGAGAATTATGCATTCACAAAGTTTTTCCAAGGAACCCCAGAGCTTTTTCCATGAGAGAAGGAAGTAATGTTAAATAAAAACACAGATAGACTGACAGGGATTCAAAGACAAAAAGACAGAACCAACACTACATAAAGGGGAAAACAGATCGGCATATCAGATATTCAGGATTTGGGGAAGAAAAAATGGACAGACCTATTCCCTTTGCTGGTAATGTGAGTCATGTGTACTGTGTAAGTAAGAAAGACCTAGAGGAAGATAAAAACTACCCGAGAAAAGAAGTGCAGGATTCTCTAGGAAAAAACTTTTTTGTAATAGGGGTAATGCAGAAGAAACCACAAAGGAGAATATTATAAATATTGAGAGTTTACATGAGAGCTGAGGACTCCTTTCAGACAGATTATAAATTATAATGTTCTCAGGGGAAACCCTGGGTGGATACATGACCCAAGGAGTAGTTTTGAGGAATTTTTAAACTTGAGCCCAAAGTCTCAGATCTAAGTCATGAGTAACAATCATAAAATACTATATAGAATCATAGGCTGTTAGAATCTTCTAGTTCAACACATTTATTTTACAGGATAAGAAAATTGCAGTAGATCCAGAGAAATGAAGCAATTTTCACAAGGTCACAAAAGTGATCCAGGAAATGTGATGTAGTAAAAAGTAATCTGGCATAAGGGAAACAATTCTAAAGGCTTGGAGTCACCAGACCTAGTTTAAAGGTTTACTTCTGTTAACTCATGGTATCTGGCATATAGTGTTTAATAAATTATCTCTGTGTTACTACCTCTGTGCTAATCAACCCCTCTAAGATACAATCTCACCAGCTACCAAATGCCCAAGTTGGAACTACAACTCTGAACCTAGGATTCTAGGTGGAAGAACTAATATGTAAGCCCAGGTCCTCTGACTTCAAATCTAATGTTCTTGATATGAAAGTTTCTATCTTCTGCACAAGATCAAAAAATAAAAAGGGGTGACATTGAAAACTGAAAGTGAAAAGGTCAATTAGTTTCTGGGGGCAATGGAAAAGAAGAAAAAAGTGAACTGGAATCCAATTTCAAGTATCTCTGAGTTTACAGTAGCAGGAGAGCCTGTTGTCCCACATACCTTCCTTCTTATGGAAATAATACTAATTCCTCAGCATGAGACCTCCCACATTCTGCTGTCCACCCAAGTAAACTTGAAAATGACCTTCTAATCTGTATCTGCTGCAACACAAGGAGTTTGCTTACCTCAAAGAAAACCTAGAATCACCCTGTGATGCAAATAATTTTACCCTATGTTCTTGGAGTTTTTACAATCTCTATTTTGCTAGTTATTATTAGAGAACATGAGAAAACATATAATTATGATTTCTCCAGTTCTGAGGAAAAGAATTGCATATCCAAGACTTTGAATAATAGGCCCTTAATAGGTCAAATGAGAATAGGATCATCTGCTTGGAAGGAGATAGAAATTTTATATAATTACATCCCTGATGTTATAGATGAGAAAACTGAGGCCCAGACAGATAAATGAGGCTGTATTTTGGGGTGGAAAAGGCATTGGATTGGAAATAAAATGTGGGTTCTAACCCTGGTTCTCCTCTATGTGTCTTTAACCAATTCATTTTTTCTTCTTAACTTCAGTCTCTACATCTCTAAAAGAGAATACATGTCCTATAAAATTCCCTACATCTCTATGATTTCTAACTGACCTGCCCCAGGTGACACCAGAAGTATGTAACAAATCTATGAACTCTCAGGCTATAATACTATTTCCATATTATGTTTCAGAATATGTCTGGAACAAAGGAGTCAATGATGTTATCGTATTAGATTCCAATTTACCCTCTAAAATGGAGATAATTTGTCCATTTTAAATATAGGACTTCACCCAAAGCCACCAATTAAAAGGCAATAATTCACAAAAAAGATTCTCATCCTCCTAGAAGAGATTCCAATTGTTTCTTTTAGTCTAAGCCTTAATGCTCCCCTCATTATCCTTTTAACACCAGTTCATCTACTCCTATTGCCCCCCAAGTCTGTTTTTATCTACAATTACTTTCCATCTGCTTGATTTTTTTGTTTCAGAAAGGATTCTCATCCCTCATTTTGTTTCCATCCTGGGCCCTCACCTAGCTAGGTCTGACTTCCATTTGAAATTAATTCAATTAAACATTGCAAAGAAAAAATAAAACCATCTCTATCCACGCAGATACTAGAAAAATAGTTCTTAACCTGGGGATTCATGGGAATAATAATGACATCTCCCAAGGTTGCTGTGAGAGTCAAATGAGTGAATATTTTTATAGAGACATCTGGGTAGCAGTGCTAACTCTGGAGTCAGGAAAACTCGAGTTCAAATATGACCTCAGACACTCACTGGGCAAGCCACTAAACCATTGTTTACCTCAATTTCCTCAACTGTAAAATGGGGGTGATAAAAGCTGCTAGTTTACAAGGTGATTATGAGTCTCAAAAGAATTAATATTTTAAATGTCATATAGTAAGTGTTAAATAAATACTTATTCCCTTCCCTTAAAATGCTTCCCACAGTATCTAACACCTACTAGTCACTTAATACTTTTCTTTCCTTTATGGGTTTTGTATTGTTTTTTACTTTACATTCCTGTCAAATTGGAACATAGTAATCTATATATTATGATTCTGTTTCTTTACTCAGGTAGATTTAGAAATACTCTCCTTCCTCATGTCCACCATTAACATTCATTAGTTTCATACAAGGATAAAATCAGATGCCACTGGCCATGTGAACCCTTTCCTGATCCCTGGAATAATAAATGTACTCTTCCTCTTCAAAGTTTTTTTTTGTTTTTCAGTGTACTTAACCTGCAAAATGATATTCAGTAACAACTGTGCAAACCAATTCAACTTTTGAATAGGCTTCCTAAAAGTATGTCTGTATAGAAACATACATGGAATAAATTATAAGGGTTGTCCCAAAAGTCTTAATGCAGTTTCAAGGTCTTAAAAGATCAATATCATTTCCCCATTTGGGGTTTTCCTTGACATATAATGGAGTGGTTTGCCATTTCCTTCCCCAGATCATTTTCTAGTTGGGAGACTGAGACAAACAGGAAGGATGAGTCTTCCTATCTCCAGGTCCAGCACCTTATCCACTGAGACACCAATGACTGCCACCTTATGTTTTATGTGTATCCTTATGTTGTTATGTTATATCCCCCTATCCTGTATAGTGTATCCCTCTAGTAGATTGTAAGAGCAAAGCCTCTATCATCTTTGTTTTTGTATCTCAAAGAGTATGTAGAGAACCCTAAGGACTTAAGTAATTAGGCAATGACAACGGTGACCTGAAAGCATTTTAATGTAAAAATTACCCACACTTGTCAGCCTGATCACACTCACCCATGATTAGACAAGTGCCACAAGGTAAGGATCTGGGTATTCTTTGGGTTCTGTTTTTTATTTGTTTGTCTGTTTTTATTCCTTAAGCTATTTTTATATTATTTCAAAGGAATAAAAAAAGAAATATCATATCCTCTACTTTAAAATCAATTTAGAGACAGATTAAAGTGAAATCTCAAGAGAAGGAGCAAGGCAATGTTGGTTCCCCATGGGTTCTAGAGTGTGATTTACTTACAGTTTCTGCAGTAGTGGGTAATAGTACGCAAAATAAGAAGCAGCAAGGTACAGAATTTGGCTTGGAGTCAGCGGGATCCAGGTTCCTAGCTCTGCTCCTTATCATTTGTTGGAACTTGGAAAAGGTATTTTGCTACTTTTGATACTTAGTGTACTTACCTGAAAAATGATGCCTTAATTTACTAACACCTGTGCAAACCAAATTCGGCCTACAGGGTGTCTGTATATAAATACACATGGAATATTTGCATATATATTTATATATATATATGTGTGTATGTATATATATATATATATATATATACACATGAAATAAATTAAATGGGGTGTCCTGAAAGTCTTAGTGTAGTTTTAAAGTCTTAAAGATCAAAATTGCATGAAGACACTGGGGACACTCTGGACATAACCTTTTATGTCTCAGAATTTCAATTTCCTTCCCTATAATATGAGGGCATGTCTGACTCTAAATTTATGATAGTAATAGAATTCAATCTGGTCACATCTGGGCAAGTAAACTCAACCATGGTATATACAGGAAATATGTATGCCCACACACATACAGGAATTTAAGAATTATCTTATTAATACAGTAAACTTCCTAATTTGAAAACTCCCTTTCCTAATCTAGGTTGGCATTGGTTTTTTCCAACCTGTAGATTTAGATAGCTGTCTAAAGAACAGAGATTAAATGATTTACCCAAGGTCATATGACAGTCTATATCAGATGCAGAACTTTATAAATATGAACACAAATTATTTTTGTTTGGGAATTATAAGCATTAACAAATAATTTTGGATGATCTGTAGTTAAAGGTGCCTTTCTTTATCCATATGATACCCACGTTCTCCACAGATTAAATAATGATACAGAAAGAGAATCGCTCTCTCTTTTTCCTTCTTCAACTGAAAATAGGGACAATAACACTTGTCCATCTATCCTGTGAAGATCAAATGAGTGGATGTGTTTGAAAAAATGCACTGAAAACTCTAAAACAATATGCAAGTCCAAAAGGTTCTATGTTTCTCACTTCTTAGTACACTACTTAGTAGATATTCACTTTCAATAAATGTATTTTATCAACCATTTTATATGCCACATCTTGGTCAGTTAACTAGCAGTGCTAAATGAAGATATCAGTAAGGCCAGGGTTGCTTATATAGAATGAGAGATTAAACACTAAACTTAGTTGCAAGGTAAAGATGGTAAAGGTAGCATGGCAAAGAGGAAGAAAGATAATCCTTGCACCAGAACAACAATCAATAACACTATTGGGCAGTATTAGGAAATAAATGTCCATAAAGTCAACCAAGTAGAATTCCCAACAGCCTTTACTCTCAGCACCTAGGAAAGGTAGGAGTTTTGACATCAATCCAAGGAACTCTACTACCTGTTAAGCACTGGTCTATTTGTTTTTTTCATCAGGTAAACTAATCATCATCCTCTTTTAGAGGGATTTTAACTCCACATTCAGTGTGCTATACACTATCCCTCCTAGCAGCCTTCAAGAAAAAACCTATGAAGGAGGAACTATCAGCATCCAGAGAAAGAACTGATAACCAGAAGTATGTATAGAATGGTTGTACATATTATACACACACATGTTTGTGTCCAATGGTAGTCATTGCTAGTGTAGGAAGGGAGGGAAAAAAAAGAGGAAATAAAGTTACCTGATAACTTTATTTACATTAAAAGGAATAGCAAGTTGTTCATAATAGATCTGCAGTTTCATGGACAATCATCTATTTTATTCTACCATGCTATGGAAATGATTTAGATCACATAAGGAAAGAAGCTACATACAATGTACATGTGACTAGGATGAGATCCAGTTATACTTTCTAAAGAACATGAATAGTCTATATAATTAAAATCCATACTTAAACCAAAAAAAAAAAAAGAAAACTGATAAGCTGGTGTTAAAAAAAGACTCTTTTTAATTGAAGAAAATGGTTGAAGAAACATATGCAAATACTTCAAAGATCTATGACTTCACTAATGTATACATTTCTTCCACCTTGTGGATTATGATCCTTTTTAAACTGTGTCTTTTAGGGTAGCTATAGCCAAAAAAACTTGTCAGCCTTTGGCCAACCAACTGATAAATTTCTTCCAATTCAAGCTGGCTTTTAGACAAAAGTTATATAATCCCTTACCAGATCCACACTCAAAGCCTTTATAGCTTATTAAACCAGCCAGAGACAATGTGATACAGTGTAAAGAGTGCTGTAACTCTGAAAGCTCATGCTCCATTGGCTTAGGTGTCAAGAACATCAATTCCACACCTCAATGAGGTGACTTTACTAAGAAATACAAGAGGTTATAGTCTCTAAATAGATCATAAAGAGCAACTGTCTCTCTTTACAGATGGGAAAAGTGAGATCTAAATAAGTTAAGCCACAGGCACTAATGTGACAACTCAACCAGACTAGAATTTCTACATAAGTGATATGTAAATTAGCACAACTCTGACCATGTCACTTCTCCCAATCAAACAACTCCAATTTCTACAAACTCAACTGTTTAGTATTTAAAGCTTCTGAAAACCTGATCCCACTCTATCCAGTCTCTTTGAATGTGTCTTCCTTCCCATGTTCTGTGTTCAGTTAAACTGTTCTTCTTTCCCCTATGTCCATGCATTGGTTCTCCATCTTAAGCCTGTTCCATGACTGGAAATAACTTTCACTTTCAGCCCATAGAATCCCTCTTTTCTTTCAAGATGCAGACTAATCATCATCTTCTACATAAAACTCTTCCTGATCTCATCAAATGCCAATATCTCCCCCCCAAAAAATTACCCCATTTTGTATTTAACTATTTTTTATTTATCTCTTTATATTGATTCTGTATATTCATGTACTTACTGTTTATATACTCACATATTCTTATCTTCCACAATAGAATAAAAGGCCTTCATTTTTTTATACTTGTATTTCTAGTCCTAAGCATAGGATCAGACACATAGCAGATAATAAATGCATATTAATCCATTGCTTATTGTCAATTAAATGCAAAAGCAGCAGTTTTCTAAGGACAAATATAGTCTGTGTTCATCCAGTGAATTAGCAGTCATGTCTAATGTACTCATTTATCTCATGTGGTTATTTTAGGTTCCACCATAATAAATACTGAAATAATCCATGTTCACTGCAGTATTGCAAACCAATTTGATCTTTACTTATACGGAACATATAAAACAATGCCAAGGCAATATGAAAAGGCTAACAATCTTAAACTTTAGATAAATTAGACAAATACTGAGAATTCTGCTTTCTACCTATTCCAAAATATAAACACAATTAGAAATAGTCTCTCTCTCTCTCTCTCTCTCTCTCTCTCTCTCTCTCTCTCTCTCTCTCTCTCTCTCTCTGTCTCTCTCTCTCTCTGTCTCTCTCCATATTTATATACATATATATATATATATATATTTTGAAAAATTAATGTCTCTCACAGAAATACTGATTTGGAATTATATTTTACTGTCCTCAAGGAAGAGTTCAGATTCAAATACTAGGGAAAAGTTACTGAAAATAAAGCTCTCCTGGTTTCATTTTTCAACCTCCAAAGGGGTCAGCCTTGTCCCTCTGAGTAGAGGCTTGGGATACATAATAAAGGATTTAACCAAGGGGCCATGGTTATTTCATTCACTGTACCCCTAAATTGCTTTTCCACAAATAAAACACATTATTATTGTTGTTTTATTGTTGTTCTTTAGTAGTTTTTCAGTCATATCCAATTCTTTGTGATCAAATTTATAGCTTTCTTGGCAGAGACACTGAAGTGGTTTGCCATTTCCTTTTCCATAGGATCTTACAGATGAGAAAACTGAGGCAAACAATGTTAAGTGACTTATTTAGGATCATATAATTATTAAGAATCTGAGGCCAGAATTCAATTCAGTTCTTCCTGACTCCAGACCCAGTATTCTATCCACAATGCCCACTAGCTGCCCCCAAACACATTAAAATGCTACTAAAACATATTAAATGTTATTAAAAGTTCATTAAATTTTCAATCCACTGCTCTTTTCACATAATGAAAGAGAAGTATGTAAAATACTAGGTTAAATGTCAGGAGTTTCATTCACTCTTATAATGATTTGATTGCTTTTTTTACATTTTAATTTTTTTTAAATTATAACTTCATTCATGCTATCCTAAAAAAAAACAGGTTGCTATAAAATAAGGCATAAATGTCTAAATGTTCTGGTATAGCTCAGCAACCATCCCAAAAGTATAGCCTCCTTGGTCACAGAATCCAATTAAATTTAAAACATATGATTTCCCCCAGTAGCCATTTATATTAAAATTTACATTCATTTTCTGGCAGAGATATTAAAATAAAAGGAAAAGAAGCAGTAGCAACCAAAATGTTCTCAATAGTGATTGAGTTCAGTAAGCCAGTTCCAAAGAATGCAATTGTTTCTCTAGAATGAATAATCAAGCAAGGAAGTTTTAATTAAATATATTTCACCTCTATAAAACTCTTCCTTCCATACCTCATTGTGGCATGGAGGTGCCATTTAGTACATCTGGTACAATTGAAGCCCCTCCTCTGGCAAATCCTACAAGTATAGATCCAGTGATTGACTGTTTAATATGATTTATCATGAATTTGCCCCTAGGAAGATGATTTTTATAGCAACAGAAAATTTGAATACCATTAACTAAATTTTAAAGGGTTTGTAATTGGCATTCAGTCAAAAAAAAACACTAATCTGTGATGCATGGAAGAATTGAAACTTCTTTGGGTAAGTAGTGTACATTGTATACTCCCTCCATGAAATACCTCAACAGTTCTGACATATCATTTATACCCACCCTTGAAAATCAAAATCCTTCCAAACTTTCCTAATCCTGTAAAATAATTATAGTTAATTAATGCATACTTTATTTATACAATAGAGTTATAGGTGAAAATTTGTACTCATTTGTAGTAAGTATCTACAAAAATGAAAGTCTTTAGAGAAAATTGGCAAACTTCTGGACTTTAATCTCAGGTGAAAGGAAAAAAGACTAGGAATCTTCAGTTATGAAGGAAAAAATCAATAAAAATTATTTATAACTCTACAAATATTGGCTCTATCACAGAAACAAAATCACCATCATTAACCTAAAATTGAGATGGAAACAAAGGTTAATAATAATGCTAATAACATAATTTTCATTTATATAGTATTTAATGATTGCAAAGTGTTTTGCATGCATAATCTCATTTATTCCTCACAAAAACCCTGGATAGTAATTAGTATGAATATTATCTCCTATCCCTGACACTTAGTAACTGAGTGATCAGGCATGGTTAACTCTATGAAGTTCAATCTACTTATCTGTAAAATGGGACTAATGATAGCTGAAATATCCAATTCACAGAGCGATTGTGAAGATCAAATGAAATAAGGAACCTTCAAGTTTTGTATAAATAGTTATTATTCTTGACATTTGCAAATAAGGAACTAAGATTCAGTAAGGTTAGATGAATTGCCCAAAGTCACATGGCAGGGCCAAGGACACTTGCCCAAACTCACATTGCAAGGGCAGGACTATAACTCAGATTTTTTTTTAAATTCTAAGTTTATTGTACTTTCTACTATTCCATTAAATTCTTTTTTTTTTAGATTTTTCAAGGCAATGGGGTTAAGTGGCTTGCCCAAGGCCACATGTTTAGGTAATTATTAAGTGTTTGAGGTCAGATTTGAACCCAAGTACTCCTGACTCCAAGGCCAGTGCTCTATCCACTGCTCCACCTAGCTGCCCCTATTCCATTAAATTCTTGAGAAAACTATAGGCTAAGATACAGTGTCTGTATATCAATATCACTTGATAAAATAGAAATGTAGCCATTAATCAGTAAATTATAACTATAATGATAGTAGAAGCAGCCTTAAGGCCAAATACTTTGGATACTTTGGTTTAACAGTCTACAACTTGAGGCTCCATTAATAGGCAATGATTTAAAAGCAGGTCTAACTTAGTAGAAAGCAGCTTAAATTTGTATCTTAAAAAGAGTTATCCCTTGTAAATCCAAAAGCATGTAAACAATAAAAACATGAATCTAATGAACTCTAAAATTCTATAGCTATCATCACAAAATGCTCATTACATTCTTCAGGGAAAGAAAAGAACCTAGCCAATCTTTTACTCTTTTCTCTAGGATTCTGGATCACTATAACTCTTTCTTCATTTCCCATACTGCCTTCCAGATTTAGTAACTAACAAAATAAAGTCTGTCCACCAAACATTGCACCAGAGTTCAATATATGACAATCCTAGAATCAATACTTATTTATGCTGTTTCATGATCTCAAACCTTTCCTTCTTAGGAGAGAAGGTTGAGGTTGTTATAGAACAGCAACCCTGGTTGATCAGTCTTCATTATGAGCTCAACTTACCGAAGATCAAAAACAAAGAACAAAGAAATTCATATAGCCCTTGGCTAGTAAGTTTATAATCCTTCATTGTTTGTTTTGTTCCTAGAACCTGTTATTCAAGTAGCCTGGCTACCAGAAGAGACAAATGTGGACTTCCAAACCAATGAGCTACATTGATCCATATTTTTTTGTGATTTTTAAAGTCAAATGGTCAATTGCTGATTTGTCTTTCTTCAGAAACATATATATCAAGGGTGTCTATGATGTCATCAATTTAAGGAAATCTTCTTCCTCCTCCATTAGAATCCCCAAAGGAAACTCCCTCTACAGGTATAGATCACTAAATGTTCTGCAATTTAAAGTTTCAGAGAAACTAGACTATGCCTAGACATAGAAAGGTTAATTGACTTCCCTAATGTCACGAATCAGTATGTGGTAGGGACCCTGGTCTTCCTGATTTTGAGGCCAGAATATTTATCCACTACCCCATGCAACCTCACAAGAACAAAAACTTCACACATTTTTTATTATGTTTACATAGAATATGTCATTTGATCATGATTCTTAAATATCACACAACCTCTTTTTCTTCAGATTTAATTATTAAAAATAAAATAAATATTGAAAATATAAATTTTTGTACAGGACAAAATTAAAATTGGCAAACATAAGACTGACTGGACATTATCATGTAAGTACTTTCTAACAGAAATTAGTTAATGAGGGTGATACAGGCAGTTAAGTGGTAGTGTCTATATAATGTAAGACTTGGAATCAGGAAAAACTGAATTCAAATCCCACCTCAACCCTTACTAGCTATGTGTTCCTTGACAAGTTATTTAACCACTATATGCCTCATTTTTGTCATCTGTAAAATAGACATAACAATAGAATTTACCTCAGAGGGCTATTGTGAGGATAAAATGAGTTACTATATAAGAACTCTAAACGTTAAAGCATAAGATAAATGTTAGATATCATTATTATTATTATTAAAAAGGGCTAGATCAGACAAAGGATCTAGTTTCAAATTCAGTCTCTGCTACTTACTGCCCATGTGACCTTAGATAAGTCACTTAATGTTTTTAGCATCAGTTTTCTTATCTGTAAAATGAAAGGAATGAAGTAATTAACTTACAAGATTTTTATTCAGCACTAACTCTGGATGCACCTAAAGACACTTATGCTTTAGTCCTTCTAATTAAAAAATGAAACAAAACAATTTTTGTATCAAAATAATGGCAAGCATATACTTACAAAAAAATTTAATTGTCCTGATTTTTTACATAATGTGGAAATATGTAAGACATTTGGAAGGATCTAGATAACTTACTGAATTTTAGAATTCTATAAATATACATACGTATGTAAAAGTCATTTCCACCAGATCAAAATGCTACTTGTTCCTAAATTCCAGCCTCAAACCTAATTATGTCTCCCCAGGATTTTCCAAAGCCTCATGAGTCATCACTCTTCCTCTACATTGCCCATATAAGCCCTTTGGTATATAAATGCATATCAAGTCATTTCTTTCTCTTCAAAGAAAAACAAAAAAAGGGTTAACTCCACCCCATTATGTTTTTCAGCTACAACTGCCTATATCAATTTCTTGCTGCACTAATTTTGTCACTGTATTCTTTTTATAGTCTCGGTTCCAATTGGGACAAGTCATTCTTATTTTCTGGTTTGTGCTGATCTTCTTTCCAGTTGTAGTAAGAGCCTACATGATTTTATGATCAAGAGTCAATGTTCCAAGAAGTAGCCATAACAACAATAACAATAGTAGCCATATTTTGTGAATGCTTAAAAGAGGCACATTTAAAAAGGGAGTTTTGTCAGTAAAATTAGTTATGGGTATATTTACCTTCTGCAAAATACAAGAGCATTCTTAATGATTGAGACCTGAATTAAGGGGCAGAAAGAATAAGCAACTTGCCTAAACCAAAGAATTTTTCTAACAGCTCTATGTACTGACTTTCAGAGTCCTGATGTGTAGACTGCTGTGTCAACCACTAATAACAAAGCTGCTCTAAATAAATTGTTTCAACACACACAGTTATTCTACAAAAGCAACCACTCAGAAAACTCATAAATCAAACCTTTTCTAGTCTATTTAACTTAATATATTTCATAATTCTAATTGAAAGAAAAAAATAATTTATTATATTGTATCCCTAGGTGCATTACCTTTTCTAGCCAACTAAATTACTTTCTCATGACCTAAAAGAGTTAATGTAGCTGCAGGGCGTCACTCCATTCATATTGGTAGGTCCTCAACCAAGTGCTCAATTTTATACTTATAATAAAAAAAAAGGCAAATTGAATAGAAGAGCACTAATTTAGCAAAATAGATGTTGAAATTATTTCTAAAAGAAGCAGACACAAATATATTAATTCTATGAAATGTGCAATCCAAAGTAAATTAGTAATATGATAATTTGTGTATGTTAATAAATTATTAAAATAAAAACATACTTACACCTGTACTGTTTTCCAGGTGTAAATGTATTCCAAGATAATTTTTCCCTGTCACAAATTGACATGTGAGTTCAAAAGTAAAGCCTATGTCTAATCCAAATAAATTGTGCCTAGTTTCAGATTCTTAGCAGAGAATCTCTAGCAGAGAATCAAAACATTTGCCCTTTTTTGTCTTTTAACATTTCAAAAGGAAAAACATTATATGAAAAAGACATTCTTATCTAATCTTGTAATTTGTTCATTCCAGACCATCTCAAAGTTCTTTTCTTGGAGCCATTATTCTCCAGATCACTAAGCATTGATTCTGAGGGAATTATGTGCAAGAGTATGTCAGCAGATACATTAAAACCAATAGAAGTTATGAATACGTTGTATTAATGCTTTAAGAGAGTTTATGGCATAAAACGAAACTACTTAGTGTCTATGATGGACTAGCCTGTAAGCCAACACCCTACCCTGTACTGTGCACTTTCTGTTTGGGTTGGTTTCTTTTAAAGTAAGCATATGCTTTATATTTGCATAGAATAGCTCTTTTGAAACACTTTCATTTCGGAAAGTGGTTTTAATTAATTAAAGCAGTTAGCTAGAGATGATCATTTTTCCTATTATGGTTGGGAAAACTGAGGCATGGAATTGTTTAACTGGTTAAGTACTGTAATGTCTACCCAGTGGAGCCTAAAATAGAGGCTTTTTTACTTTGTATATTCTCAACCAGTTTCTTTTAGAAGTGAAATTTTTAAAAATACAATAAAAAACACGGAGACAGAGGCAGAAATCACTGCTCACGATTTTGTACTATCCGTGGACTTTGTATGAAAACTTCTATCAAAAATTCAAAAACTTTCTCTCTAAATTTCCATTTTCATCATTATGAATTTCACATAAAGAAGTACACTCACAAAAGAGCAAGAAGGATGAGAAGAACAAGAAGAAAGATGAGGAGGAGGACAAGCTTGAGGAGGAGGAGCTCAGGGAGGATGAGGAGAAATGCAAGGAGGAGAAAGAGGCAAAGGAGGAGGAGGAGGAAGAAAAAAGAAGGAAGAAGAAGAAGAAGAAGAAGAAGAAGAAGAAGAAGAAGAAGAAAGTAGACAAAGAAGAAAGAAGTGGAAGAAGAGAGAAGATGACGATGATGAAGAAGAAAAAAGAAGAAAAGAAGAAAGTGCACTCATTATCATTGCATATCCATGTACACCCAGACAGTAACCACACATTTTACTTCTTGGTGGAATTGTTTTATAACTTCAATTTTGCTACTATGAAAAATAATTGTATACTTTCTTGATTATATTCATTTTCTCCAATCCCTTTTTACTCTGAGTAATCTGAGCACTCATTTGTTCTGCTTAAAAATCTGATTTCTGTATCCTTACACACACCCCTAAGCTCATTCAAGCAATAAATATGAGTAGTGGGTTGGGGTCCATCCATTGAGTTTCACATCCTAAGAGGTATTTTTCTTCCTTCAGTACATTCCTATTTCTTTTATACTCAATTTCTTGCTTAGGTCTTTATTTTATTTGTTTATATAAATATAGGATGCTACAATTAAATTGTCTCAAATCATGATTTTCCTATCCCATATATATTCACAAAAGAAAATTGTGAGAGGAGGAAGTCAAGTAATAAAAAGGCATAAGGGTCTTGTTACTATATATACCTGCAAGTCACATGCAATAGCCCAGGATAAGAACAAGAATAAAAAGTTGATATAATCTGTTTTCCTCCTAATATATATATATATATATATATATATATATATATATTTGTGATTTGTTTGCATTTTTAAAAACCAACACAATGCATCAGATTTTTTTTTTTTATTTGAACAAAATGACAAAGAAGTTTAGGGGTTTTTTTAAGTGACTGGAGAAGGGAAAGATGGGTGGAATATCAACTCACTACTAAAAGGATTAATGCAGTTTTCAAAAAAATTATTCTAACCCTCTCCTAGAGGTCCAAAACTGAAGAATATTTCAAATTTTTCATAAGAAATCTATACCAATAAGCTGTTGAAAGAAGTTGCCAGTTGTTTGCAAATATCAGGTCTCGGAAAACTTCAATTCTAAACACAGATACATTTTTTTAATTTATAAGTAATAAGATGTGGTAGAGAAAAAAAATGTTATTTTCTCCCTCATAAAGGAAGAGAATCTTGCAGGAATTGCCCATATTTTTCCTTTCCTTTCATTACAAATGAATATATTGTACATTTTTTAAAAACACACAAAAAGAGAAGGGTTCAGTTTTTTTGTGGGGAGTCTTGAAAGTTTTGTTTTTACTTTAAAAAGTAATCCACTCTTAAGATTCATGAAATAGGAATACAGATTCCTAGATCAGCAAATCTATTTTAATTAGTTTACAGATTTTAAAGGGTTTGTTAAGAAAGAGAAGAAAAGTTTAGCACTTAAGAAATACAGAATAATAATCATAATAATAACTCTCCATAGATCCCATTTAGTTAAGTAGGTAAGGCTAATTAACTATTTTAATGGTTCAGATAATTTTGACTTCAGGATTCTTTGAGGGTTTTGTGTATGTGTGTGTGTGTGTGTGTGTGTGTGTGTGTGTGTGTGTGTGTGTATTTCAAGGAGGAAAAGTTCCCTCATTTTAATTTTAGAAAGTGCTGTGTGACTGATAATTATCTTATCTTCTAAAGTTAATGAAATTTTAGATAAAATGGCAGTCTTAAGATGCAAACTCAGTTTTATTATTAACTAATTCAGCCTTCTAATATATATATATATATATATATATATATATATATATATATATATATATATATATATATATAGTCAGCTCTCATCATCAGACTTGGATCATGGCATTTCATTTAGATCTCACTTCCTTACTAGCTAAGAAATCCTAGGCAAATCATATCACTCTAGTCAGATTCTTCATCTGTAAAATGGGGATAATAATATTTCACTACCTACCATAGAATATATATATATATATATATATATATAATCTTTATAATTTAGTGCTATATAAATATAAATGTTATTCCTATAATCTTTTTAACTATGATGTTGATGATCCTATTTTAGGCACCACAGGTAAAAAAGAGGATTTTTAAATCCTCAATTTTTAGAATAAATTATAAATCCAGTAATATATCTATTTCATGGCTATATAAAAGAAAAAAAGAACTAGCACTACAATACTTCAACATAAGCTCCTTTGTTTTCAATATTTGAGAAAAGAAGTTTTTGACTGGTGATAATTCCACCAGATTTTGTCTAACTAGTGATAAAGCATCTAGTCAAATCTATTGAGATCTATATGGGATCAATGTGGCATTTGTATACTTAAAACCACAAGTCAAATGACTGAATTTTTTTCTTTTCAATTGACTTGTGGTGACTCCCTTAAAACTATGAAATTGTCATCACCAGTTGCAAAAATTTAAGAATTTTAATTCATTTCTATTACTTTATTCAATGTAAACTAAAAATGGTCAGTAGGAAAATATTTTTAAAAGAAAAAAGTAATTTAAATACTATCTATTCATATAAATACATATATAGACAGTTCTTATTCTTTTACTAATAAATTCTGAGGTTTCATACATTATCCAATATATATGATTTTTTAAAATTTTCTTTAAAATTGTCAATTTTGTTTCTTAGGATGAATTTCCAAAAGAAGTTCTTAACCTTTTTTGTGTGTCATGGACCTCTTTGGCAGTCTAGGGGAAACCTCTGGACCCTTCTCAGAATATTGTTTTTTGAATGCTCAAAATTAAATACATAGAATTAAAAAAGAAGTAAATTATAGTAAATGAAGAAATTATATCTTATTTTTAACTTTATGGATCCCAGCTTTAGAATCTTCTCCTGACCTAACACAAAGTTCTTTGGAAATGGGGAATACTGCAGAGTTGAGTTAATATTTGCCACTGAGATAATGAAAGATGTAGATATTTAAAGTAAAAGATGATCTCTTGAATTGAACAGTTTTGGTTTCCAAAATAATCTACCAAAGGCAGCAAAGGCAGCAAAATAATCTACCAAAGTACAGTCTCATTAGGGTCCATTGAAATTCAATGACATTTAATTTGCAGTAAAAAACAAAAATAAACGAACAGTTTCTGAAGTGCACTATAAAGTCAATGCCTTCCTAGCAAAGAAATGCCTTGAAAATTATACTTAAGCCATTTTACTCTCTTATTGGAAAGGGGTGGGGGTATTAGTAGATAGAAGAATACTTCCCCTTCCATTTTAACCCTGACTTAAAATACTTAAAGAGAAAAACTATAACTTAAATATCATTAAAAGGGAAAAGAAGAGAATGTCATAGGTTGTGTCTTCAACTAACAGGTTCTTATTGGATCTGGGACATGAAATCCCCTCCAATTTCAATTTGGCTTTAGCTGTATGGATCCAACCATCTCAAAGGCCTACCATCCCAAATTCTAAAATTGGCCTGTTCCATCGATAAACACCTGCCCTTTAACCCTTTCCTCAGCTTTAAATGTCCCTGGGAATAGAATCCTGAACTGAAGAGCTGCAATTTAGCATAGTATTTGGATCAGGCGCTTGGACTGTAAGTTAGTGCTAAGGAATCAAAATTCAGCACTTAATTATTCAGGTGCAATGAGAACCACTCCATCTTAAATCCTACGTAAGGGCGGAGGAGGGAGTGAAGGGAGGACCCAGGATCCTTCTTCCTTGAAAGTGCAATGTTTAGGGGTTATTCTGACCCAGACTGCTCGCAAACAAATTCATTCACCTGAAATACATCTGGGTAATAATGGAGATAAGGCGAGGGAAGAAAAAGTAAGATAGGGATGGGGGGGAGAAGAATTTAGTAAAGATGTGGGTAGGAAAATCTCCCAAAGAAAAGGGATGAAAGAAACGCTTGCCACCAAATTGCCCCCCCCAAAAAATATCTTCCTCAGATTTCTATTAGACTACACAGCGCCTGCACGTGGGCCATTTTCTCGAGTTTTGTGGTTGTCGTTTGTTTTTTCTCTTGCACAGGCAAGCCGGAGGCGCGCCGTTCACAGAAATCGAACTTATCCGGCCTCCAAGAGTCTGAACTCAGGATGAGCTCGGCGGGGCAGGTTGTCTGGGTTCCTCGCTACCTATGAATTCCCTGCCGTCAGGTGTCACACGGCATCCTCTGCTCCGGCATTGGCTCCGCCACCTTTCGCGGCTAGCAAATTGCGGAGATCTGCAGAAGTTCTTTCCATTTTTCCGTTTTTGTTTGGTTTTGCTCCGCTCCCGTCGGGGCCACAGCGGGGCAGGAAAATGCGGAGCCAGGTGGGAGAGGGGCGGGGGGCTCGTGGGGCTCCCGCGCTGCGTCCCCGCTGCCGCTAACCTCCAGCCCCAAACACCTGCGCCGGTAGTCACCCACGGCTCCCGCTGTTGGCTTGGCTCGTGCTCCCCGCCCCGGGGCACTGGCACCGCCGGCGCGCCCGCTCCCCAGAGAACCGGGGCTTGGTATGGGCAGTGTTTACCGGCTTGTTTGGTTAGAAAGCACACAGGGCCCCTGACCTGCTTCTCACGGAGAAGGGGGAGCGGGGCCGGGAATGCCACTGTCAGATGCGGCCGAGGGAGAGAGGACCTGCCTTGAAAAGGCTGTCTCCTGGCTCTTCCCTCTACCCCCAACCCGCCAGAGCTGCGTGTGCGTGTGTGTGTGTGTGCGTGTGTGTGTGTGTTCTCTGGCTCTTTCTCTTTGTCTGTCTCTATCTCTCTCTGTCTCTCCATCCCCAGCTTTTCTCCGTTTCCCTGTCTCTAGCCGTCTTTGTCTCTCTGCCCCGTCCGGCTCGTGTTCTCTCGCTCTCTCTCTCTCTCTCTCTCTCTCTCTCTCTCTCTCTCTCTCTCTCTCTCTCTCCATCTGGGCTTCGGTCTCTCCCTCTTTCCCCGGAGCCCGAGCGCATCTCCAGAGCCCGACTTCTCCCGGGAGGCGGCGGCAGCCCTCCCTTCCCCCCTCCTTCAGCCCTTCCTCCCTTCTCTCCCTCCTTCCTCGAGTCAGGAGCCTGGGCAAGTTTCACCCTCACCTGCCCAGGTAGGTGGAGAGAGGGCCGGGAGGAGGGGAGGAGGGGAGGAGGGGAGGAGGAGGGGAGGAGGGGAGTATTCTAGCCGGGGCGCAGTCCGAGCCGGAGGAACACCTCGGACCCCGACCCTCTGCTGAGTCCTGGGCAGCGTGCAGAGGGGGAGCCGCTTTCAGCCCCGACACCGCTTAACGAGCGCCCCGCAACTCCCGGACCCTTCCATTCCATAGCCCGGCCCGGAGGAAGCCCTTCCCCTGGAGCAGTGAGGCGCGCGCGCGCACACACATGCCCACATACACGCACACACGCGCGCACACACATGCACACATACACGCGCACACACACGCGCGCGCGCGCTCCCTCTCAGACACAGAGCGAGTGGCACCAGTCCAGGGGAGAGGCGGGTACCCGTCCCCCTGCAATGCCTGGGCTATAGGTACCTGTAGAAAGCCTGGGGGGCGGCCTCTCTCATGGCATAGCCGCTCTGCTCGTTCTCCAGGTAATAGGGCACCTGCTGGCTGTGATGATGCAAGAAGGGCGAGAGCTGAGGCGGCGGGTGTAGGAGGACCAGCGGGCTCGGAGACACGTTATTCAGAGAGTGGAACCCCCCTAGGCCGCTGGAGTTGAAGGTCTCCGAGTTGGGGGCATAAGTGAGATTGGACGAGCCGTAGACCGGCGCTGCGGCGCTGTTGAAGTCGTAGGCAGCCCCCTCCGGGTAGTTGTAGACCCCCGTCTTGTTGCCGTCCATGTACATCTCGCCCAGGGAGCGATCCAGGGGGATCTTCAGCTGCTGGCGATTCAGGGGCTCCAGCTCATTGCCTTGGATCTGGTGGAGCAGGGCCACTCCAGACGATTTGGTGTGAAGGGTCATGGTCATGGTCAATAGCGAAAAGCAAGGCGCATAACTGGTGCCCGGAGCAGCGCTGGGCTCAGCAGCCGGTGGGCCACCTGTAGAAAGAGGACAAGGCGCAGTCAGTGGCAGCGCAGAGCATGTCTCCCTGGGCCCTCCCGAACCATCTCACTCGAGCAAGAGCCCAAGTGCACGGTGGCAGCACTCGGAAAACTCTCGGTCTCTAACTTTAAGTACTTACTCCTCAGCTGAGCTAATATGCATTACAAAGGTACTGGAAACTGGCCAGAAACTGCTGCCTTGCTCTGACATTGGCTTAAACATCACTCCAGGCGCAACTCATGTTGGAGGGAGCCCAAAGAATTGCTTCCCTGAACTTTACTTTACTAGCATTAGTTGTTTAATTGAGTCTGAATTTTACCAGGGGAGGGGAGAGGACGGCCGCGAATACTCCCCCAAAGGTAGCGAAGGAAAAACAGAACTTTATATCAAAGTACGAAGACAAATCTAGTGGTCAGTTTTTTCTCATTTATTGCCTTCTGCCCCCCACTAGGCTCCAATCTATCTCTGTTTATCACTCTCTCCGTTTGATTCACTTCTCATGTTTTCTAGAAATATGTAGTGTGTACAGAAAATGACCCTGGGTAGGTTTATTCTGTAACCAAGATATGGCAGATAGTACTGGGAGTGTGGTTGCCTATGCAGCCAGCCACTGTCGGCAAGACTATATTTAGCCCCTGCAGGAGAGGATAGGAGGCATCTTTGTAAGAAGAAAAGGGAGAGGAACATATATATCGCATGTCTAGATTTAGTTGGCACTCATATTAGGAAGTGAGTATATTGTCTGAGACTTGAACTCACTATGCTCATCCACAAAATGAAGTTGGACTAATCCCTAAGATTCCTTCCAGTCCTAAGCTTATCTGTTGCATGGAGCAGAGAGTATCCACCATTCCCTAAATGATTCTCTTATGAATGGCAATTCACAAATGTACCAAATACACGCACTCTTTCAGACTCTGCTACCAAAAAACTTCAAAAATCTGCGGGCAAAATGTGGTGTTTCTATACGAAATTAAATCTCAGGCCCGCAAGCAGAGTAGCAGGAAATGTGCTGTACTGAATAGATGACTAAACAAATAAAATTTTAAAATACAGTAGTACTTTTCTCCATTTCTCCAAATAATTCTCCTCAGTTCCCTCTGATTAGGGCATTTGGCTGGTTATCAGTACGTCTTCGAATCAAATCCCGTTTTAAAAACAAAACACAACTAATTGAGCCTCACAGAAAAAATAGAAAAAGCTTGCAAACTGGAATATAAACTCAGCAAATGAAACCATAGTTGGAACAAAGGGTGGTGAGTACATTGTTGCCTTTATCCACATTCTCCTGGTATTTTTTCCTGCTTTTCATTTTGTTTTTTAATTCTGCACTCCAATTGGCTCATTAATGCCTCTCTCTAATCTTCCCAACTTTTAACATAAATCCATATAGATTTTTAACATAAATCCATATAAATATTTCTTTTAACAGCAACAGTAGATGTGCTTTTTAAAACTCAGTACAGATTTGTATAGACTACAATTCATATTTTTAAAGTCAAGCTTCAATAAATTATTGTGGATGAAGTGACGTCTCATTAATTTTTCATTAACACAAAAATGAACTTAGTAAATACAGACGGTTGGCAATGGAAGGGTTAAAAAACCTGTAAAGTTAATCAGATGCTTCTCCATATGCCTAACTCCAACTACTTTGCAAAACAACTTTTCTACAGATTATTTATTTAGTTCCAGTGAGCCCTAATTCTATCGTTTTTAAGACGCACTCAAGACTACAAGCAGAAATCTTTAAGTTTCTTCAGAATCTGGTCCTGCAACACTTAAGCGATTTGGCACAAAGAAATCCTGCAAATCTTGAGAGCACAAAATGCACATGCCAAACCACAAGCAGCAAATCGTCTTCTCCTTTCTAGCTTCAGACACTGACCAAAACGGTAAGGTGCATGCATGCATTCAAAGCAGGCTGGGACTACAAGGAAAAGAAAAGAAACCAAAAACAGTCTTACCCTACAGGAGAGAGAGTAGCTTTCTTGAAATGGTCCATGGATATGCAGAACTCAAGGGCTGAGAGAGTGAGAATGAAGGAAAGAATGTGCGTGTATGTGCATGTGGCTCCGTGTGCGTGTGCGAAATTGCAGGGGTTCATGAAGCAGCCAGTAGGCAGGGCACTTGGCAGCTTCCTGTATGTAAGTCACAGCAGCTCTGCTGCTGCACAGAACCGAATGAATGGCAGTTGGGAGTTTAAGGTTCCTTTACTGCCAACAGAGAGCAACATGGGGCCGCTATTGTAAATCTGCCCCATGAGAGCAGGAGCTCTCAGGCCCCTGACAATACTACTGGTCCTGCTCCATGCCCTCAGAACCTGAAAGTGGTCAATGCTTTCTGAAGCTAGCCAGAACCAGATCAAAAACAGACCTACTATAAATCATAGGCTTACTGATGAAATAGAACGTCATTTCAAAAGGAAAAAAAAAGATATCAAGTTTGGGAAATTTAAGCAGAGTGGATTATCCAAAAGAATAGAATTTAATTTCCAAAGCTTTATGATATGCCCTTGGATCAAGTGCCCCTCTCCCAAATCTCAGAGCAGATACTCCCTTCCTTATGAATCCAATTGTACCAAACAATCAAAGCTTTTAATAAATAATTTGGCATCATAAAGATGTTTTCAACTGAAATGTAACTCCCCAATCTCCCTGACCAGATCTGTCAACTTCCATGAACAGTTCAGTTAGCATATAAGAATCTTATAAATAGCATATGGGAAGAAGATTAGACAAGGTGAGAACTTCTGTTGTAAATCACTTTTGTGTCTGCAAAAGATTTTGATGCTAGGTCCCACTAAATGTACCTCTTTCTTTCCTGAATATCTCTTCCTGGTTATCATCCTCCTGGTTGACATTTCACTTGGCCATGGCATTGAAAAACTATAAATAGACCTCCTGCTGGTCCCATGTTCACGTTTTTTAGGACCATCCTGTGCTCCCTAGGATATATTCCTTAGGATTAGGACCCACTAAACCAACCCCTGACTAACCTTTAACCCTTAAACACTTTTGTATGTGAAAATGGATTTTTCCTTCACCAGGTATTATCATGGCCAAGCAGAGTTTCTTTTCTAGCTCCAGTAGAAGTTTGTTAATAATACAACTTTAAGCAACTCTTCGGAGCCTTGTGGGTATCCTAGAAAGCTTAAAAGTTTGAGGCCAGGGGCAGCTAGGTGGCGTAGTGGATAAAGCACCAGCCTTGGAGTCAAGAGTACCGGAGTTCAAATCTGGCCCCAGACACTTAATAATTACCTAGCTGTATGGCCTTGGGCAAGCCACTTAACCCCATTTGCCTTACAAAAACCTAAAAAAAAAAAAAAAAAGTTTGAGGCTGGGGAAAGGGGGGAGAATATCAGTGAGAATTGTAATGATCCTAGGACTCCCAAGTATTATTATACTCTTGAGGAAAACCCTAAAATATTACAACGTGGAGACACATGAGGGCGCTTTAACAAGCCAGCAATTTTAAAAAATTGGAAACAATACATGTCTCTAGTCCTTTATATGTGACATTGTCAAATTCTGGCCCTCATTTTTTGTTCAGGTTCAAGACCTATCTAAAAGGGGACCTCTCAAGGAAGCATCCTTTCAAATTAACCTTTTGCTGGAGATTGTGAACTATTTAGGCAGTCTTTAAGGCTTTTAAGTAAAACAAAGTCAATCCAAGATAAGTAATAAAAGTCCGCCCCTTTTATTTCCACCACTGACCACCTTGCCCCTCCCTTCTAAATCTCCTCCATTCTAATGCTAATCATTTTTTTAGAAGAATATTTTCTCCTCCTTAAAATCTTGGACCCAAGAGAGGGAATCAGTTCTTTTATTGAATACCATAGCTATTCATTCATTAAGAATAGAGCAGAAGAGTTCTATGGTCAAAAAAGAACTCTACTTATAATTATCTTAATGTCCATCTCAGAAAGCTAACTTGTTAAGTATATCTATATCTATCAATAGTTAGATAGATAGATATCTATATCTATATACACAAACACATACATGAATTTACCTTTTCTAAGATCATCTTGGTATGTTCATACTAACTATGCCCATAGTTTCAAATCCAAGTGCATATAGTCTCAGGAGTTAAGCTTGCAGTTCTCAACACCATGACTTGTATGTGAAACTCTGGATTTTTCCTTTATTGCCAGGTAATGCCATGGCCAGGCAGAGTTTCTTTTCCAGCTCCATTAGAAGCTTCTTAATAATACAAAACATTACTCCTCTACAGGAAAACAGAACTAAATAAGTTTTGTAATGTCTTCAAAAGAGCTCCCCTCTCGCTCATGGTGGTTTGGCATTGCTCAAGTTGATTATGGTATTGCATATAAATGCTTTATTCTTAAACTGACTCCTGAATGTTTTTGACATCAATAATTTTATTCTAAAATGGAAGAATAATAAAGCTTTTTTTTTTTTTGCCTAATTCTGTGGTCTTTGTATCATTTCCGAAATATCATGGCCCTCTATTTTTAGTGGTTTTGCTATAGCTCCTAGACTTCTGCCCTGGGCTAAGATTTTTAATTTTCTCAGAATGTGAAATGGATCATTTTCAACTTTGAACAGACTAGCTATATTTTTAACCAGTGACATAACTAGGCAGGTGCAAGGGGGTGTAGCCACACCAAGATCAAGGGGCACAGAGCCATCTTTGAGTCAGCCCCACCTATTTTAATGCGACCATACTCCCTCAAGCTTAAAATATTTGAATATCATATTTTAATATGAAATTGCTAAGTTTGCAAAGATTCAAATGAGTGTTGTATCAAAAAAATTCATTTTTTAAGTCTGTTTAGAAGCTATCTTTTCTGCAACTCAAAAAGATATGCCTGCAAACAAAAAACAAATTAAGGGAAACTAAGTCCTATTGTTACTTTTTTTTAATACTTCTGTGAGAGAAACCTTGATCTTCAGAATAACTTGCTGCTTTCTTATTTTAGACTTGATAAAGTTGACTTAATTTGTGTTAGCAAGCAAGAAAACAATCCCTTTTACCACTCTCAATTATGAACCTTCATGAATTTAGCATTCTAACTATAATGTGCTTGGGATATAATCATTTGTATTGTACAGTTCATTAGAAAATATTATTTCTTTTCTTTTACTCACTTTTTATAACAATTTGCACTTTACAACATGCTTTTCTCACAAGAACTCTGTAAATTAGAATATGAGTTACTTAAGGGCAGAACCTATTTTTTAATTGCTGTGCTTAGTATAATGCCTGAAATATGCCAAATGCTTCATATATAAGTTGAATTGAATCAAAGTTTATAGAGAATATATTATTTTTCCCATTTCATAGATGAGGAAACTGATCTTCGGAAACATAAAATGACTTACAAAGTTATAGTCAGTAAGTTTCAGATAAAGTTCTTGAACTCAGGTCTTCACATATCTCATCATTTAGTTATATCATCCCAAACTTCAATACCATTTATGAACTAGCTCCTCTACCAGTGCCTGGAATTATAAGGATTTTTTATGATGTCACCATCCAATAGTTCTAGAGACCTGCAAAGGACAGAGATTCATATTCATTAGTTTATGCTACTATTCTATTCTATGTTTTCCTAATTGCCTGTTTGAAGAAGTTGTATCATTAGGTTGGGGTATTATTTCTATGGAGAAAACATTTTAAATGACATATCCTTTCACTGGGACAGCTAGAGGGAACACGCAGCCTCGAGAAAAGTTAACTCATCTCCCTGAGTTCAAATCCAGCCTCAGACACTAACAAACTGTATGACCCTGGGTAAGTCATTTAATCCTGTTTGTCTCATCTACAAAAGAGCTGGAGATGGAAATGGCAAGTTACTCTAATATCTTTGCCAAGAAAACCCCAAGACTGAAAAAACGATCCAACAATATCTTCTCTGGCCTTGAATAAAATACTTTTTTTGGTAGAGTATTCAATACTGTGTTCAGTGTTCTATGTGGAAGAGAATATGGTCATTTAAGTGACTTCCAAGTCCAAAAGTCTGAGAAGTATATGAAGTAAAAGGTCCTTGTCTAAATTTCCAGTTCTCAAGGCCCTAATTGCCCATCTAAGGAAATCAGATAATCTCTTATAAACTCTGAGTTGACACCACAGATCCACAAATTTATAGGATTGAAAGATCTCAGAAATTATACAAGTCATGATCAAGGTTAGGTGGAATTTAAGACCCCCAAATTTCAATCATTTGACCAAGAGAATGTATGAGTAGAAACTAGTACCTTGCTCTCCTGGGTCTCAGAACAGTGCTCTTAGCCCTAAGTCACTCAGTTTCACCCATCAATCACTCAATAAAGAAGCAATTTGATACTCCTACTCTCAAGAAGCTCACATCTAATGGAAGAGAAAAGAATATAGATAAATATAATACAATATATACTATTTCTATAAACATATGCAATATTTATATGAATAAGGAAAATTAATACAAATAAATGTTAAGGAAGAGATGAGATTCTATCCTCCACATATACACATTTAGTTGATGTAGTCATAGAAATTAGTCACAGATGATGAGGTTTTCATGTGGTAATGAGGTGTTAAGAGCAGACTAACTATAAAAGTGAATCCACACACAAAGATCCCTTTAAAAAATAAGCATGCTATTCTATTTGAGTCAGAAGGAAACAACTTGTTTAAGAAAAAAAAAATAGACATGTCCCAGAAGTATTTAAAGAGTCAAGCCCAAAGGAGCTCAAGAGGTATAAGGAGCATATTGCCAAGGAGACTCCTAGAGTGGAGCAGACAAGATTTTCTTTCTACTCCTCTAACGGCCAAGGTGTCCAGTAGAAATCTGCATGGAAGGAAGACCTTCCAGCTAATTGCTCAAGATTTCATGATTTAACCAGCAATTCAAGCAAAAAATGAAAGGAAAAACTCCTCTCCTTCATACCCTATAGGAAAGAATCTAGGAAACTGAAGTCAAGATCAAACTGGATAACTACCCCATTCAAAAGTATGTGGAAAAAATGGTGTATAAAATTCAAATTAGGAATTGAGACTAGAAATAGAAGTGAACAAAAGAATATACCAAAGAGTTTAAAAATTGTGGGCTGAGCTCCCTAAGAGGTAATCTCGGAAGAATAAAGTAGATCTGTAAGCAAATCCTGACAAAGGGAAAATGCCTTGGCCATAAGGAATATAAAAGAACCTAGAAGAAATGAAGTATGAAATTTAAAAATGGAAATATAAAAGAAAAAAAGCACTTTGGAATAAAGAATTGGAAGTAAAAAAATAGCTTAAAACAGAAGGGAGAAAAATTTATCCTAATAATAGACCTTCTAAAAATGAAGAGACCTAGAAAAAAACATAGAACTAAATGACTCTGTGAGACTAAAAAATAAAGTTAACGCAAAATCAAAGGATCTCAATAAATGGAAGTCAGTGTGAAGTATCTACTTTATCAAAAACAACCAATCCAAAAACAGATCAAGGAGAGAGAATTTAAGAGTTCCTGTATCCCTAATAGAACAAAAAGTTAGGATACTGTATTTCAAGAAAACTTCCCAGATTTACTAGAACCATAGAGAAATGAAAATAGAGTCCACCAGTCACTTCCTGAAGGAAACCCCCAAATAAAATCTCCAAGAACTGTCATAGATAAAATTACAGCTTCCGGGTAAAAAAAAATACTTAAAACATAAATGGGATTCTAGCTAAAAGAATAATTACTACAAGCAGTCAATAAGAATTCAAGTACCAAGGAAGTATAGTCAGGATCACACAGGACTTGACCACAATTGCTAATTATTCCTGATAGATAAGAACTGAATTGAAAGCATAAATTACAAACACAAAAATCAAACATAAATTGCAAACACAAAAATCTTAGAAAGGCTGAGTAATTGAAAGGAGATAAATGAGAGCAATGTACTTACATTCAAATGGGGGGAAGAAGGGGAAAATGCTCATTCGAAATCCTAATGTCTTTAAGGATCACATAAAGAACGAAGTAAGACAAATAAAAATGGCTTTGTTGGGGCAGAGGTGATGCAGAAGATAGAGTACTGGTCCTGAAGTCAAGAGGGCTGATACTTGATACTCACTACCTGTGTGATCCTAGGCAAGTCACTTTAACCCTATTACCTTGTAACCCCTCCCCCCCCCAAAAAATTTGGTGTTCCATCTAGATGGTTTTAATAGAAGAAAATGGAAGGGGGAAAAGGAATTTACTAGGGAAGAAATGAAGATGGAAATAGAACTTCTATGTAACAGCATTGTTGTTTGCAAGAAGTTAACATAGAAGAAAAGAAATTTTACTCTTCTCTGAACCAGACAAAAGAGATTAGATCACACACGCACACACATATACATACACACGCATACACACACACACACACACACACACAAACATACACACAGAGAAAAAGGGAAAGGAGAAATGAATTAGAAAAGGTATGGGCAAAAAAAATCATTTTTAGAGGGCAGATTGGAAAGGACAATTAACAGGAAACAACATCTGGAGTCTGAGAGGAAAAAAGAGGAAAGAAAAAAGTGAAAGCTCCTTGATTCAGTTACAAATCACTGCTGTTGACCTCATTATTTCTCTTTCACCATTCTCTTCTTTATAAAGAGTGATACTGGGGCAAAAAGAGGAAAAAGTCAAAGAGGATATAATGAAGTAAAATGCAAAATTAACAATTGTTAACATGAATATGAATGTGATGAACTCACTAGAAAAACAGAATAACAATGCCAAATTGGAAAGCAGAATCTAATATGGGTTTGCAAGAAACACATTTGAACCATAAAAATGCAAACAGAATTAACATGAGGTTAAGATGCAGAATTTATTAATTTCAGAAAGTTAAAAAACATGGGGGACAATCAAACTAGAATGAACCAATAGTTAAAACAGACTTGCTGAAAAGAGATAAACAAGGAAAAAACAAACATAGACAATGAAATTTAATCATTACATAATACATAATTACTAAATAGCATAGGATTTAAGTATTTAAAGGTGAATTTAGTAAAGTTACAGAGAGAAAAATTAATTTTCTTAGAAAAGAATTCTAAAGAAAAAAAGAAATATGGGAAGAAAATTAATAGAACTTTAGAAAAGTTAAATATGATTAATTTCTGCTGGTCACTGAGTGGAAATAGAAAGGAATAAATATTTATGATCTGTGTAGGGTAGTTGTATGCATGTGTTAGGACATAAAAAGATGATAAATTTTTTAAAAAGCAGAAATATTAAACTTTCATCAAATATTAAACATGTCCTTATTAGTCATAATGAAATAAAAATTATCATCAATATAGTGCTTCCAAAGAAAGATTTCAAACTTAATTGGAGATTAAATAATTAAATGTTCAAAAAAGTTGGTGTATAAAAGAACAGATTATAGAAGTAATAAATAATTGCTTAAAAGAAAATCTCAAGAAATGAGACAGTATACTAAAATTTATAAGACGAAAACTAAGTATTCTTGAGATGAAAATGTATATCACTAATCACTTTAACTAACAGAGAAAGAAAAAAATAAATGAATTGAGCAGGCAATGAAAAAATCTAGAAAGAGCAATAAACTCTCCTAAATAATTACCACTGTCTTAGAACTTCCAGACCTCAAATCATACTGCAAAGTAGTAATGATCAAATCTATTTATTATTGATTAAGAAATTTGAAAAGCTGATCAGTGAGACAGATAAGCTCCCAGAAGCAAACTAGCATAGTAGCATAATGTTTGATTTGACGAAAGCTTCTGAGAAAATGGAAAGTGGTATGGCAGGGATTAGATTTGGAAAAGGACACATCATGAAGAAATTAGAGTAGTGGGGGAGGAGATATGAATAAGTGAAGGGTTCTTGATCAAAAAAGAGCAGAAGAGATAAAAATGGATAAGCAATTAGACAAAAATGGAAAAACTTTTATATGACAAAAATTGATTATAGCTTAAATTAGTATTGAAATGGTTAGTAAAATATCTTTATAACAACATTCTCTGATAACGGTATGATATTCAAGAGAAATTGCTACACATACATGCATACATACATATATATATATAAATATATATGTAAGTTATTCTGTGATAGTCAAAAATATGAAAGAACAATTTTTAAAATAAGCAAGCTAACAACAATCATATTTTTTAAATGCTCTAAGTCAATAACAAAAGAAGTACAAATTAAAAGAACCCTCAAATCCTACTGCACCAATCATATTGGCAAAAATGGCAAATAATAGATACACTAATGAACTATTGGGTGAACTATTGATTGATCACCCATTTGGGAAAACAATTTCCAGCAACTATGTCCAAAATATTACCAAAAAGTGCATTTCTTATGACTAGAAATAAGATCACTAGTCAGATATCTCCAAGAGATTTTTAAAAAAGAGAGAAAATGTACAAAAATGTTCATAGCAATACTTTAGGGGGGGTTTCCCCAAAACTGGAAAGCAATAGAATGTCTGACAATTGGGTATTGGCTAAATAAAATATAGAATATCTGTGTAATGAAATATTTTTGACCTTTAAATATGGATAAGTGAATGAATTCAGAGAAAACTTGGAAAAATGTATTTGAAATGAAGAAGTGAAGAAGTGAAGAGAACAGCACCAGAACAATTTCAACAATGATCACAACATTGGTGGTGGTGGGGAATCTTTGATAGTAAAATTCTGAATTTATTCACTAGATAATCATAACTCTAAGAGGACTGTTAATGATTCATGCTTTCCATCTTTTTTACAAAGACATGATAGAATTAAAGCAGAAATGCAGTTTTAGATATGTGAATGGGCAATATATGGATTAGCTTTGCTTGACTGTGGGAACCTGTTAAAAAGGGGGGCTCATTTAGGAGGGGTGGAAATTTGGGGGATTTGAGGAATAGTATAGAGAAAATAGAGATAATAATAATAACATGCTGAAAAAGGGTGAAAAGGAGCATTAATGAAACATTTTAAAAAATCAAAGGAGATTAAAAGAAGGTTTAGAATATCACCGACAAGCAAGACAGCTTTGGAATACACATGCTGAATGAGTACATTCTTTGAAAAAAAGCTCAAATGTAATGAAATTTGCTGATTCATATGCAATTTTCTTTTTTTTACATGAATAAATGTTAGGTTTTTAAAGTTTAGAATAAAAAAACTAAACATTTTTCAAAAAGAAACAAAATGAGAACATTACTACATTTATCTGAATCCAAGGAGCTAAACTTGCTCAGGGACTGAAAAAGGTCAAGGGACTTGATTGAGGTTCAGTGATCAAGAAAGTCTCAGAAAATAGTAAAAGCCCTAAAAAAGTAAAAGGTCTCCTTAATCAGTTCCAAGGAGAAGCTTGGTGCTCTAGGAACCTACCCACCAAAGGATCTTTCACTACTCCTCACTCACACCATACCTGGGTCTAATCTCCCTAGCAGTGGCCAATTCCTTGGGCTATTCCTGTTCCCTTCCTAGTCCATGAAAAATTATCTGTTCTATATTTTTTTATTCTTCAGGGATCCTGCTGTATAATAAGCAGCTAATAAATTAATTCATACTAGGTCAATAATCCTGTTCTAAAATTCTCTTCTGTTGTCTCATTGTAGCATGGAGATAACTTTGAGTCCTTAAGGCATATTCCAATCTATCGTGTGTTCTGGTCATTTTCAGAAGCTGAAAAGTCTTTGGGTATGAGCCTAGTGACAGAAACTAGTTAAAATTTCCTTAAAAGTGTTCAAGTAAAGACTGGTTGACCTCTTTCCAGTATGTTATTCTAGGTATTCCTTTCATACATGAGTTGAAATAGATGGTATCTTCCAGTTCTCAGATTTAAGAATTCTATGATTTTTCCATCATGAACACAAAGAGTCAGGGGTTAGGGGATGGGCTAGTTGTATGAAGGAAGTATGCAGGGAAGGGGAGTGAGATGTGTCCAAATTAGAATCAGGAACAAAAAAAAAAAGGAATCAAAAAATAAAAGAGGAGGCCAGTAAGAAGTAGGATCTGAAATTCAAGTTGAAATGGTTCTTGATATGCAATGGTTTAAGCAAGAGAAAAAGTAGTCCTAATTTGTCACACTAAATTTGACAAACAAATGTACTTGTTTTTATACTAAGATATATGTGTTCACCTTTCTCCTCCAGTTTCTTTTACAATCCCTTCAGTTGGGAATCTTCAATCATTGTCTTTGTCATTCTGTTTGACCACTAACCAACCAATAAGAGATCAGATGGGGTAAGGGATTTGGGAAAATCGTAGGAACTCCAGCACCAATATGAGAGATATGAAAATATGTTTACAATATTGAAACTCTGCTCAGGGGGCAGCTAGGTGGCATAGTAGATAGAGCATCAACCTTGGAGTCAGGAGGACCTAAGTTCAAATACTACCTCAGACACTTAATAATAATTGCCTAGCTATTTGACCTTGGGCCAGTTACTTAACCCCATTGCCTTAAAATAAAGAAAAAAATTTTAAAAAGAAACTCTGCTAGAAAATATTCAGAGAGTCCTAATAATATACATATTTTACTGGAATAATATACATATTTACTGGCATTTTTTTATTCTTATTCTTATATATTTAGAATTTCCAATACATTCAATCAGAACTTCAACATCCAATAATGTAAATCACAATCCTCTATACCTTATTAGATGATTTCATAAGTTATGGCCAAACTTCTTTTGAGTATCAAAGTTTTTTAACTAATGTTAAAGAAAAATTTTGTTATTCCATTTAATTGCTACATTATAAAAATTATAAACATGACAACCTCACTAAGATTGATCTGATATCATATTGAGGTAGAAATATGAAGTGAAAGATATGATGTTTTTCATACAAGAGGGAAAGTCCAGTTTGAGAGATGGGCAAACAGAGAAACTACTTCTTTACTAAAGATAAAGGTTTTCTTAAATATTCAATAACTGCTTCAAAGAATTTTATCAATTCTATCAATTTACATTGTGATAGAAAGAGCATTAGGGATAACATTGAGAAATCTAAATGACTAAAATGGATTTGGTGACAAAATAGTTGATTCTTTTCTAAAAACCTCACTTTTAACAACAGCTGACAGCCTCTATCTACTACTGGTAGGTAAAGGAAAAGTTATATTCAGGATTTAGTTCCACTTTGATGCTATTAAAACACTGGTGTATGTGCTTCATGCTCAGGTTCTAATCACAAGCCATTCACACCATCTCATTCATTGTGATTCTTGTTTAGGTCTTTTCATTAATCTTGGTCCTTGGATTATTTCACTGCTCACAGATAAGGAGTCAAGTTGTCCATCTATTATTCCTCTAGCTAGGTATTAAGCCCCCTCCTTTCCTAGTCAGGCATATCCTTTGTTATATTTTAACCCTATTTGCCTTATGCAAATTCTTGTTGGCAATATGTGACATATCTCCCACCATGTATTTCTTGTGTTATAGTTTGGAATACTTTCCATTTTACCTCTTCAGATGGTATTCTATGATTCACAGTCATGATACAATTATTGATGGTATAAGACTTTTTCAAGGTGGGTGCTCCCTCCAAAACACAGATCAAAACCTCTACAATTTACTTACTGGGATTCAGGAGTTGTTCTAGAGGAAACTAAATGAATTGTTGGATAGAGCACTAGTCGTGGAATCAGGAGTACCTTAGTTCAAAGTAGCCTCAGACACATACTAAGCTGTGTGACCCTGACAGCCCCAGAATGCTCCCTCTTCAACCAACTGGATACTAACCCTCACTGAATTTGAGTCCTCAGAAGTGTCTAATCCTTGATCCATTCATGAAGGATTTCCTCCTTTGGGGGACCTAGAAGAAATTGTTACCCCTGACAGGGATACTTCTCATTTGATGAAATGGATTGGACTTCAGTAAAGGCACCAAAAGAATAACATTATTTAAACAAAAATGTGTTTTGAAATAGTTTGGTACAGTTTTCCAAATGTAATACAGCCCATTCCATTCCAATCTACATTCAACTCACTTTCCAACTACAGCAACCACCTAAGTTTTAAGATCTGATAAACTAATTCAGTAGGCTGCCATCCAAATGCAAATGATAATCTGAGTAATATGCATTCTTCTTACATACTTTTTTCTAGTTGCCAATTTTTTTTTAATAAGTGAGGGCCTCATTTGGACACCCTGATGTGTTCTAGGGTTTTAGGAAATTAACCAGCATATTTCATTACCAAGAAAATACATGTAGAGACACATTCTCCAAGATACTGCTAAAAATCTTTAGTAAGCTCCTGTTATATACTTTCACATGAGCAAATTTATGTCTGTGAGAATACATTTTGACAGATGCATGGGAGATGTCTTATCTTAGTATAGATTTTAAGACTGTATTCTATTTATTCTATTTATTAGTTATTTGAAAGCAAGTAACAAGAATGGTGAATCTTATGTTTTATATGTCTCAATTAATTGTACGATAATATCATTTGCTGTGGAAAACTGCAAAACTTTCTTCTGCCCTTCTTAAATTTTCATCATAGATGCCATCTATCTATCTAGATGGATATATAGATATATATATATATGTAGATAATTCTCACAAAATTTTTAAAGAGATGAGGAAGTAAAGTTATGGTTTGGTAGATACCAGTGTTAATAATTTTTTATCCTACATCTTCATTATTATATTTTGCAGAAGCTCTTGTGCTACATACCAGATTGCCCATGACTTCTCTATTATCTTATCTATTTGACAAGAAGACCAAATATTTCCTTAGTGAGGTAACTTCTGAGATCTTTGAACTTCTTTATTCTGCCAAATAGTTTATATAAGCAAATTTCACTGGGAAATGGTAGTCCTTAGAATAAATGCCTTGGCTTTTGTCTGTTTTCCATTTTGTGAAGACTGTTGTTTAAGCAGTCTACTTAGAACTCTTATGATGGCATACAGTGCTATGTTTTCATCAATATCTTCTCATTTAGTATTGATTTTTAACCTTACCTCTAACCTGTTGGTTACTTGAATCATACAGGTAACTAATTCAGAAATAACTCCCAAGGCATGGCAAATATTTCATTCAAAAGCAATCTCTTAGGAATTGATATTATGTACAAGGTACTCAGGATACTAAGATTTTTTAAATGACAAAAAACATTGGCATCAAGTAGCTTTCACCATTTTGAGAGTGAGAAAAGGGATATGGCATGAATATATGTAAATATTTACAAAATGGCACATAATGTAGGGACAAAGACAAATCTTGACAAAGCACTTTAGCAAACTTTGGCAGAAAAAAAGTCATTATTTCCTTCTAAAGAGATATAATATATTTAATTTTCTATGTTTACCATATGCAGCAATTTATGACTATCTTTTAAATAACAAAATATCATACCATGAAAATACTCATGGTACACAAATTTTGAACAATTTAATTTAATAAGTTTAACTTAATAAATTAAATAAATTTCACTTAACAAGTCTGCTAGAGAATGACTGACAGTACAGAGAAGGACCTAAAGGTGATATTATATGAGGATCAATTGAAAAAATTAATAATACTTAATCTGGAGAAGAAAAGATTTAAGGGGGATGGGATAGCCATCTTTAAGTATTTGAAAGACTCATGTAGAAGAATTAGATTCATTCTGCTTAGCCCCAAAGGTAGAACAATGAGCCAAGGATGGAAGCTGCAATTGGATTAAATATTATATATGTCTACTTATAAAGAAAGTAGGTTTTATTCTGATATAGGCTGGACCTGGGAACCTTTCAAATCCAGATTCTGTAATTCTATTGGCAAGATTTTCTGAAATGTGCACTCAACCATTGGTAGTCTGTAAGGGTGACATAACTCTCTCATATCTGGTTTCAGTCATTGAACACATTTTTTGAGAGTTCAAAGTATATTATTTACTCAAAATAGAAAACTGAGGAAAAGATTATCATACCAAACAAGTAGACCTTAAACCAGTTACATATGTTCAGGGGACTATGTTCTCTCACCCCCCCCCCTTCTAGTTCTAAAGTGAGATGAGAACTTTTAGTCTCTAAAGTGACATGACATTTTATTGACACTGAGAATGCATTGTTAACAAGGCACATGTGTATCACCCAGAGCTAGAGACTGAATTCAATCATCTCCTTGACTTTTTTCCCTAGGAGAAAGGTTTTTGTAAAATTCCATTCTATTCAGTGCTATTCAATACTTGATAGTCAATGATTATACAGCAGCTTCTCAATCCTTAGTCAGCATTTCAAGCTGTATGCTTTACTGGGAAGATGCGCTGTTGCTTCAGCAGTTTTTTATATTGTGATATGTACAAGATCATCAAGAAAAGACAGAACTATAACTAGTGTAGGGACAAATGAAGCTTTGCCCAAGGATACCAATATAGGAGAAGATCACATGTTTCTTTCTTGGGGAGCACATTTCCATGTTCCCTTCTCAAAGTAATCTATTGTCTCCTATACATCATCCCTCACAATCCTATGAAAGAAACACACGGGATATTCTTAGGGATGAAGTAGCCCCTTCTAACCCAACTGTATCTTCAGTGTAACTTCTCTAGAGAACCACTCCCAACCCACCCAATTCAACTAAATTTGCCCCAATCACACCTTCAGTTTGTGGGAGCAATGAGTCACCAGCACCTAGGACAGTGTATAGCACACAGTAGGTATTTAATAAGCAGTAATAGAGTGAAGTGAATATCAAATAGTTTAATGATGCCTTGTTCATTTGAATAACAAAAGATAAGTGTTGTGACTTTGATGTATTTGATTTCCATGTGGGAAAACAAGGTGAAGTCCAAACTTCCTGTTTCACCTTCTTAGCCCACTACTTAAATTCTTCACCCCAATCTAATGAAAAAGTGCATGAAATTCATTAATGATATGCTTCTTCCAAAAATCAAGTTTCAAGTTCCCCCCCAGGGCTACTCAATTTTGACCAGGTTTTTACTATATAAAAGGACGTAGTTACCCTCTAGTTTTACACTTAGTATGAGAAGATTTTCTGGAATGTCAAGCCGTTATTGACTTCAAGGCACATAAGTCACTGCTCTGACACTTTGTTTCATGGGACTGGAGGTGTACTTCCTAACAAATTGCCAAAGGCCCTAAGACCTCAATTACTTGTGAAGAAAAAACAATGTCACTAGTAGATCAAATCAGAGCACTAATTAACAAAACCCAGACTGGTATTGTAAGATTCAAGACGTTTGATAACCACCTTAGTGGTTGTGCTTTTACAATTTGACCTGATCCCCAGCCTCTTGTGTTACCTTTTTCTAAGGATAAGCCTACACCTTAATTATGCCACCACTTCTGCTGTGCTGGAGTCTTTTTCTACTCATGTGTTTATTGACTACCCTGCAGCTCAAAAACCTGAAAGAGCAATATCAAATGTTGATCCCTGAATTATTTGACATATCTTATTCTATATTGTGTCACACTACCTCCAACAAAAGCTTTTGCTCTATCTTTTTAAGATGGTTATGTTGAATTGTGTAATATCACAGGTTTGCCCATGTCTTAAACCAGATGGAAACAAGGGGGAAGCCAACAAAGAAATTGCCTGAGAAGGTTAAGCTGTTCACAACCTATCAATATGATTTAATTGCCCATAAAGAATATCTTTTATGATTAATTCATATTGTTGTTGCTGAAGGTTGCTATTGCATTCTCTCAGCCCCACTGCACAAGCCATCTCTTTGAATGGTTTGAATGAAAGCATTATCTAGAAACTATATCTGGTGGTCTGGAACTGATTCTGATACTCAAAAGACTATAAAGGATCGCAAAGCATGCCAAGGCTAATACACTAAAGGCACTTAATTTTCCATGGGAAGTGATCAAGGTTTAGTTGTGTCATATTGATTTTTCAGGACCTGATCAGGGAACTCAAACAATAAGAATTTATTAAACACCTACTACATGGTTGGTATTGTGCTAGATGTTGAAAAGACAAAGACGAAAAAAATGAAAATAGATACCTTGAATTGTAGTAGACTTCCTTAGAGAATAACTCCAAAAAATACTTCAAATATCACTGGAAATAGGTAAAGGATCAGTGATTTTCATTAACAAAGGGAATACTCAGGTGAGCAAATATACAAGTGGATTACTTCTCTGCAATTTACTATCTCAGAGAGAATTCTAGACAACTAAGGGGTTAAGTAACCATCCAGGTTACCCAGTCAGAATTTGTCAGAGGTGATATAAAAATTCAGGCCTTCCTGGTTTGAAGGCTAGCCCTCTAGCTATGAGAACACACTAGTTCTCATTGTTATCTCTGTCAATTGTCAAGTTTACCCCCAATTAAAACTAAAGACTTTTGTGGACAGGAGCATTTATCCTAACTACCACCATGACAGCATTTGTCTTTAACTATCGAAGTTCAGCTTTCCTCAAGACTCATCTCAGTTGCCTCCTGTATATGAAGATTTCCCTTATCACTCAGCCAACCCCAAAACACATATCCACACAATGATCTTCCCTAAATGTGAAAAGAAATCTCCTTCTCAGACATTTTTAGAGAATTTTGTCTGGTTTTCCTCTCCTCCTACATCTTCTACCTTTTAAGGAGGAATACAAAAGACTTCACCTCATCATTTCCCACTTGGCTACTTTCCTGGAGTCCATGATTTTCAAAAATTCATCATTCCTCACAACTAAATCTGCTCTGAAACTCAAACCACCTCAGTACTCCCTCTGCCAGAGCCCCTTCCTTCTGGTTGGAAAGAGAACTTTGTCTGCTTTGCTTCTCCTCCCAGTCCCTCCACCTTTTAAAGAGGGCAGACAGAGAATTCACCTCATCATTTCCCTCTTGGCTACTTTCCTGGAGTTCATGATTTCCAAAAAAATTCATCATTCCTCATGATGACATCTACTCTGAAACTCTTACCACCCCAGTATTACTCCCTCTGCCAGAGCCCCTTCTTTCCTTCTGGTTGGAAAGAGCACTTTGCCTGCTTTGCCCCTCCTCCCAGATCTTCCACCTTTTAAAGAGGGCAGACAGAGAATTCCCCTCATTTCCCACATGGCTATTTTCCTAAACTTCATAATCTCCAGAAACTCACCATTTTGCAAGATGAAATCACATCTAAAACTCTCACTTCCTCAGATCATTTTCCACTCCAACTGAAGGATTTCTTCAAGTCTCTATAACAGGTAACCTTTTCCCTCACACTTCCCACTGTCCCTTCCATATACATACATACTTTTTTTATCTTCTTTTTATATTGCCTTCCCCCATCAGATTGGAAGTTCCTTGAGAGCAGGGACTATTTTTATTTTTCTTACCTGTATCCCCAGATACTTAGCCAAGTATCTTACATATGTTTAAAAAAGTTAATTAACTTTGATTCCAATCATATTCTACTTGGCATTGTATTTATTTGCATTTGTATCATAACAATTCTCACAAAACCCCAGTTTGTGCAATTTTCATCTTTGCAGCCCCAGAGCCAAACATAAGACCTGGCCTACAGTAGGTATTTAATGTTTGTTGACACTTCCTGACATGAGGTCCAGTTCTCTACCCATTGTGCCACCCACTGTCCCCAAAATAGGTATTTAAAGAGATTTGTTGAACTGAACTAAACATAAAAGTTCTCTTCCTTGCCTAAGTGGAAACGAACTAGGGTAAATGGGATTTACAAATTCAAAATCCAGTAGTTACCATAACGATTTTAATTGTTGACAAATGGAAATATAGTAAGGAAACTTCAAGGAATTGGAGGGGGTTTTTTTGGCTTTCCGGCTGATTCTGTACTATGAACTGTTGCATTGTGATACTAACAGCATATTTGACACTGAGTCCCAGTGCATTGTAGCTCTTCCTTGAAGTAGCTCATTAGTTAATGGTTGACAGACTGCTTCAAAGTATTTTGTCTTATTTTTGCAAAAGTTTAAGTTTCATTCATGCCTGAAAAACAATGATTATGTCAACAATCTGTCTCGTTTAATGAGGTTGAAAACCTGATGATGGATATTTACTCGTGGTATACAATGTCTCAATGGGAGCAGTGGAGTGTAGTTTGCAGTAGTTTTTAAAAACACCACAGAATTGAAAAAGCAACAACAGCAACAATGGCAACAAGCATCAAGGTTCAACTTCAAAAGCACAATAGACTCAACCATTTTGTTCTTAGTTTTAAATGTCTTAACCCTGGTACTGCTGTTCTCTGTCTTTGTAATCATTTTGCTCGATGATTTCTTTTTTTTACTCCTAAGGGAGTAGCTCTGGTTTGTACCAAATTTTGGTAAGCAAGTACTTAGAGATAATCACTTAAATACTATTTACTTTAAATCTCAGAATTTCCTACGAGCAGTAGGATTAAATCTCCTCTTCCTCTAGTGGTGGTGATTTATGTGTTTAAAATCATGGTTATTCCTAGCAAAAGTTATGGCTTTGAATAGATGAAGACAGAAGGCCATCTTACTTCAGGCCCTGCATTCTAGATGAGACAGAGAGAATAGTTAAGGGATTTGTCTAGAGTCCTAGCTTTTAAGTGTCTGAAGCTTGATTCAAAATATGATCTTTCTGACTTCAAACCCAGCCCTCTACTCACTGCACTCACTAGCAGCCTAAGCAATCATTATCCAGCTAATACCAATATTGATAGCTAGGTGAGAAGGTGGAGAGAGAGCACCAGGCCTGGAGTCAAGAAGATCTGAGTTCAAATCTTGCCTCAGATATTTACTAGCTGTGTGACCCCAGGGAAGTTATTTAACCTTACATGCCTCAATTTCCTCATCTGTAAAATGAACTAGAGAAGGAAATGACAAACCACTTCAGTATGTCTGCTATGAAACCCCCAAATGGACTCACAGAGACAGACATGACTGAAAAAAGATGACAAAAATGTCATTTATATAGCATTTACCACATGACAGCCACTGTCCTAAGCACTTTACAAATATTACCTCCCTTTTATCCGCACAGCAACCTTGGGAAATAGTTGATATTATTATCCCCATTTTAATAGTTGAGGACACTGAAATATTCAGAGGTTAAGTGACTTCCCAAGGGTTATACTGTTAGTGTCTGAGGTCAGATTCAAACTCACTAAAACTACCTATAAGTCAGAAAGTAGTTATCATCTTTTATGTGTTGGAACAGGAAATTCTTAGACAAAAATGAAACTGCCCATGTCCACGAGGAGATTAAATCCTCTCAAGCAAAATAACATATATTTATACTTTTTGTTGCTCAGTTATATCTAACTTTTCATGATCCACTTGAGGTTTTCTTGGAAAAGATCTAGAATGGTTTGCCATTTCCTTTTCCAGTTCATTTGGCAGATGAGGAAACTGAGGCAAACAGGGTTAAATGTTTGCACAGCTAGTAAGTATCTGAGGTCATATTTGAACTCAGGTCTTCAAATGCCAAAATATAATTTAGAACTAGAAGGGATTTCAGAAACTATTTAGTTCAGATCTCTCATTTTGAGGATGAGAAAACAGCTCAAAGAGGAAAAAAAAAATTTTCCCAAGTTCTCTCGGAAGGTAAAACCAGTATTTAATCACAGGCCATCTGATTCCAAACCTAGTACTTTTCCCCCTTTATCATACTGCCTCAGTCACAGGTTCTGGTTTGCCACTATGTCTGGAAATTCATCATGATGCTTAAAACTGTTTTACCTCACTTTTTTTCCAAGAATTGGTGATAATAATCAAATGTTTATGTGAAGTTTTAAACTTCTATATTAAATTTAGTGCATTAAGATTCTTTAATAAATATCTGAAGAATATTCACATGATGGTAAATAACAAGGGACAATTATTATTTTTATTAACTATTCAAATGAATATTTGTTTGTTATGGAGACACCCCAAAGGTGAGAAACTGTTTCCAAGCTCTTCTACTTGGTCAGAACTCTGAGTGTGGAGAATCGGGGGACCTGCCATGGCCTGGAGCTGCTCTAAAAGCTGACTTCAAGCCCTAGAATATAGACATTGGTCTCTTGAGCAAGAACCATCCTTGAATTCTGAGTTAACAATTGATCCAGGTCTCCCAAATTCCATTCAAACCCCAAGGCAATCCTCTTTCTAAAGGATCTCCAGCACCTTCAGGTCCAGCCCATTCCTGATACTTCTCTAAATGAGCCATCAGGAACCTATCTTAATTCAATCTATACTGAAGTCTCAAAGTTCCACTCTAACAAATCAATAGTTCCAAAGACTGCCAGTTGAATATTGTGGAGGTTCTTCCTCACATGAAGTCTCTCATGAATGTTAAACCAGGGAAGGTTATAAGCATTTCTTAAAGTGCCCACTTTGTGACAGACATTGGACACAGTTATTTACAAATATCTCATTTTATCCTCACAACACTGCTGGGAGACAGGTACTATTATTATCCCCAATTGACCATTCAGAAAACTGAAACAATACAGAGGTGAGGTGACTTGCCTAGGGTCATATAGATAGAAAGTATCCGTGGTCAGATTTTAATTCAGGGCTTCTTAACTTCAGGCCAAGTGCTCTAACCAAATGTTTTACCTAATTACTTCTCATCACCTAATCTAATCATACAGTTATCACAAAATACCACTTTTCTATCATAGATACCACTTAACTGTCACAAGGTATTCTGTGTGTTTTCAATTAGCCATCACAATGAATCACTTAACTATCACAAGCTATTCTGTGTGATATCACTTAACCGTCATCACAAGTTTTTCTGTGTTATCACTTAGACATTACCATATTTCACTTAGCTATAACAAGATGTTGCTTGATATCACTTAGTCACCACATGATATTCTGTGTGATTCTGTGTTGGTGGAGTTGTGAACTGATCCACCCATTCTGGAGAGCAATATGGAATTATGCCCAAAGAGCAATAAAACTGATCATTCCCTTTGATCCAGCAATACTATGACAAGGTTTATATCCAAAGGAAATTTAAAAAATGAGAAAAGTCCATGTTTCTATTTATGTATTTATAGCAGCTCTATATTTAGTGGAAAATAATTGGAAATTGAGGGGATATCCATCAATTGGAGAACAGCTGCACAAGTTGTGGCATATGAATGTTATTGAGTACTATTGCTCTATAAGAAACCATGAATGGTTGGACTTTAGAGAATCATGGAAAGAATTACATGAACTAATGCTGAGTGAAGGGAGCAGAAACAAGAGAATGCTGTACACATTAATAACATCACTGTGAGTTGATTAACTATGATGGACGCAGTTCCTCTCCACAGTTCAGAGATCTTGAACAATTCTGGGAGACTTGTTATGGACAATGCCATCCTCATCCAGAGGAAAACAAAAAACAAATTTTAAAAAACCCACAGAATCTGAATGGAAAATATATTCATTTAAAAAAAAAACTTCCCTTAGGTTTTTCCTTTCTATTCCATGGTTTTATTTCTTTTTCCTTAGTCCTAATTCCTCATAAACAAAATGACTAATATGTAAATATGTTAAATACAAAATATATGTACAACTTTTACTAGATTATTCACCACTGGGGAGGGGGGAGGTAAGAAGGGAGGGTGGTAGAAAAATGTGTAACTTATAAATATGCAAGTGGATGAATGTTAAAAAAAAAAAACTTCCATAATATGCAACTGGAAAAGTTAAAAAAAGAAATTCCACCTAAGAAACCCAGTTGTGAACTTGATAAAACTATCTGAACCTTAAATTCTATGAAATATCATTTAGACATCACAAGATACATAATCTGTGTGATATCACTTAGCTACCACAAGATATCCTGATAATTCTTAGTTTCAATAACTTCATCCAACACTGATTCTGCCTTTCATGGCCTTTAATAAAAATACCAGGTTTCCCTATTTCTTCTGGAGAAACTATATTCATCCAGCATCCCAGGAGAGACCCCTCACTCAGCACTCATTTTCAATCATTTGGTATATGCCTCCACATCTCTAATATCTGCCCTTTTCTGTTAACAAAAGCCTTATTACCTCTGCAATAGATTATTGAAATTTCCTAATTGACCTTCCTGCCTCTAGGATCTTCCTCACCCCAATCTATTCTATACAGAGCTAACAAAGTAATTTTTCTAACTATTTTACTGACTACGTTTACTCCCCTACTCAGTAAACAATCTCATTATTGTCTCTATTATAAACTACAACTTTTCTGTTTACCTTTGAAAAGCCTTTACAGTTTGGTCCCAACCCAACTTTCTACCTTCACTGAACACTATGTCCCCTCCCACCCTATAACCTTGAGTCAAATTGGCTTTCTCCATGTTCCTCACATATAGCAGATGATCTTTCATCTACAGGCCCTAGCCTTGACTATCTCCCATGCCTAGAATGTACTCAGTTCCCACTCCCACCTCCAAGATTCCCCACTCATCCTTCAAAATACAGCATAAGCATCACCTTCTAGATGAAGCCTTTCTTGATCTCCTTATCTATACCGATTTTCCATTACAATTGAATCACTCTCTATTTGTATTTCTTCTCTTTATACAAGATAACTCAAAAGACTTGATCTTTTGGAATACCCTGTAATATTATGTATTATATATGTATAGATAGATAGATATACATATATATATATATGTATATATAGATAGATTGCTGCTTCCCCTTTAGAATGCAAGGTATTTATGAGTAGGGATTATTTCATTCTTAGTATCTATGTTTTTAATAAATTATTAAATGCATATGATGGACTAATTGATTCTCAATAGTAAATATCTAAAATAGGAGTCATGCCTAGACCACCAGAGAAGTTGTCATATGCATGGGATAGACATCCCCCTAACTCATCTATGGGTGTGAGACCTATGGTTGAGGATAACCAACCAAGATGGTTTTTCTGGGATGTGATCACTGAACAAGCTGGAACCACAGTTGAGAGTTGAGTGACAGGTCGCTCCTGTCTATCCTAGACCATCTTCAAGGAAAGGAACTATTTTACAGACAATTTCTCAAATTAGGGTCTCATTTCTCATATACACACACACACACACACACACACACACACACACACACACACACATATATATATATATATATATAACTTTGAGAAATCCATAAGAATATGATAAATTCCCCAAATTATAAACAAAGGATATAAACAATTTCCTGATGAAGAATTCAAAGATATATATATATATATATATATATAGTCATAAAATGCTTTAAATCATTATTGATTAGAGAAATTCAAATTAAAACAACTTTGAGATATCATCTTAAACCTTTCAGATTAACTAAAAATGATTGCTACACTTCAAATAGATAATGGCTAAATAAATTGTGGTATAAGATTGTGAAGGAATATTACTGTGCTATAAGAAATGATGAGTTGGTTGATTTTAGAAAAGAATGGAAAATCATGTATGAAATAATAAAAAATGAACTGAATAGAAATGAGAGAACATTGGACATAATAACAGAAATATTGTCATAAGAAGGACTTTCAAATCAACTTCAAAGGACCTATGAAAGAAGATGCTGTACACCTCCAGAGAAAGAACTAATAAACAGAAATATGCATAATTTATTTATGTTTAATTACAGCCTTCTCTAGAGTGAGGTGGTGAGGAAGAGGGAAAAAAAGAACACAACAGAGAAACAAAAGAAATCAGAAAGAAGTATAGAAAAGCAGGCCTTTGGAAATAAATAATATTACTCTGTAAATACTGTTTTTCGGGAATATGTGTCTTTTTGTCCATTGTGAACTATTCTAGGACCATTCTACTTCTTACCCTGTCTCCCTTTATCTTCTCATGTCTCTCCTTACTTCAGCATCTGTCCAGGGACATGATGGCTCCGTGGAGAGCCTGGGCCTGCCTGAAATCAAATGGGTGATGGATAACTATATGACATCTCAAGTCTTCTCCTGGGCTATAAGCCTACAATTCCATCACTGACAAAATTTGGAGAGTGTGAGATATGGTAATATGGGCACTTCCTTCCAGAGTCAGAAGGTCTAAATTCAAATCCAGAATCTGTCACTAGCCAGAGGATTGTGGGTGGGATATTTATCTTCTCTAAGCTTTGAATTTCTTCCTTGGAAAATGGGTTTGAGAATACTGAACTACTTTCTATCCCACAGGGCTAATTATACAAATCACTTTGCAAACCTTAAGTCACTTTATAAATGTGAAATTGTTTTAAATAAATAAGTTAAAGTCATTAGAATTACATGATCATTATTTAATGGCTAATGGTGTTTCAAATTAGACAAAGGTTTTCTTTACTTTATCAACTGTCTAATCCTATTGCTACAAAGAAGCAGATGTGACTCTAGATGACCTGAGGTTTCCTATTCCTCCAATTTCACCTACAAATTTCCAGCTGTTGATTTAGGACATCCTTCTTTAGCAGAGAATTATCTAATTGAAGAATCTCTAACCACCATCCATCATCATGGAAAAAGGACTTGTGTTTGAAGCTACTGTAGATGAAAGTCAAAAGTGACTCACTTTAACCTTGCACCAAGAAACCAAACTGGAACAAGGTCAATGTCTTTCATGGGCTGCTTAAACATTTAGATATTATAAGAAGACCACAAGGCAGTTTCATCTCTGTTCTGTAACTAATTGGTCCCTGGTGATCCATAAACTGTTACTCTCTTGACAGATGTTACCTTGTTCAGGGACAGAAGTTCAGGGACAGAAAAGCTCAAATGACATAACTTGACATCAGACAATGTCAAAGTTATTATTTCAAGCACCCTTTCTGTTCTCTACAATGACCTTTTCCCCTACCCAGATGCCTTCCACCCCACTCCAGTGGCATGGCCTTCCACTTGATGGGGATTTTTTCAAGATGGCTTACTTCCCAAAGTGGTAATGTTCAACATGGCTGTTGAACTGAGATATCGGTACTGGATCATTGGATTGGTTTCAGAAGAAACATCTCTAGTACAGGGCAATCTCTACATTCAATGACAAATGCTTCACAATCAGGGTCAGGTGGTAGCTAACTAGACATCTTGATGGAAATTTTCATTCTTCTACTTGCATCTTGCTTTATGTACTTACCTAAGAGGAAGAAGTCAGTCAAAAGAATTGTAAATCATCAGCTACCAATGAAAATGGGAATCACCACAAAAGCCCTAACTTGAAGAAAGATCATGAAATTTTCTGTCAAATATATACTGGGTTGAAATATTACACCCTTAAGTTGCAGGACCAACAAGATAAAAGACTAGTTATTTTCCCTAGTCTCCAATAACTTAAAAATTCCGAAAAGGCAGTACTTGTTAAATGTAGACCAATTTCAACTGAATGCAAAGAATAAAAAAGAACACACACACCCCCTGTAAAGGAAAAAAAATTCTCATGAATCAAGAGAATGCTAACCTTTCAAATGTTTCTTCAGCACTCAGGAAATACAAACCTCTATTCTCCTAGCAGGGCTGTGTAAACCAGTCCAAGTTCAGAGGTACATAAGGAGACTTTGCTAATACACCTTTCCCCTTAATGATCCCCAACTTCACCATAAATGGTACACGTTACCCTATTATAGAGAGAGGGAAGATAGAGTATAATGTCTTTTGTATGGAGTAATGCCTAAATTCCGAACACTCAATACCCTCCCCTACCATACCTGATCCAAGCAAAAAGAAACAGATACTAATTCAATTCATTTAGGGAAGGAAAGGAGCTACAGGGAAGAAACCAGTGAAGCAAAATGGAAGGAAGCTTTTCTGAGACCATAGGGACCCTGTCTGGGAAAACAAATTCCCCAATATGGTAGAAATTGAGGTAGTTTTACAGTGAAGTATCAGGAGTATACCCACTAGTAAAAGGAAAGTTATCAGAAAGTGAATATTGAGGGATTAAAATAAAAACTGAAAATATCAAATATTACAATAAATTGTATATAAGAATTCAGATCAAAAGCATATAAATAAATATAGAGGATCCTAAAATTATAAAGATGGATGACTACTAAGTCATAAAAGAGATTCAAAATTAGAAAACCAACAAATAACAAACCCAAAATATTAATGAATTTTAAAAATTAAAGAATAAATAAATTTGAAGCCAAAAAGACTGTAAAACTGATCAACAAAACTAAAGCTGTTTCTTAAAAATATCAACAAAAAGTTAGTTTTAACCAATTTTATTATAAAGAGAGATGGAAATAAAATTAACAAAATATAAATGAACAAGGTAAAATCACAAACCCAGAAGAAATAAAAATAATTATCAGAACCCACTTTACATAGTTATATTCCCCCAAAACCTGAGAATTCCAGAGAAAGAGAATAATATCTACAAAATATAGAACTCAAAACAAATGGAATATTATCTACAAATACATATCAACAGAACAAATAAAGATATTAAATAATTGAATTTCAGAAAAGGAAATTGAACTGGCCATAAAATAACTACCAAAAAGAGAAGAGGGGAAATCTTAGTCCAAATATATTTATAGGAGAATTCTATCAAACATGTAAAATGAATATTTATGCTACACAAATTATTCACAAAAATTAAGAAAGAAATTACTTCATTAAATTCCTTTTGTGACACAAATAACATCTTGTGACCTGGACTGAGGAAAAGATAAAACAAAGGAACAGGGTTATAAATCAATGTCAAAATGAATATTGATTAAAATTTAAAAATAAAATCCTAGTCAAAAAAGTAGAACAATTTATTGAAAAATTATTCACCATGACAAAATTATTTTTATACCTAAGATATAAGAATGGCTCAACATTGGCAAAAAAATTGACATAAGTAGTCTCATTTTTAAAAATTCAAAATCACATCTATTAAATCATTAAAGGCAGAAAAAGCCTGTGGCAAAGTACAATACTTATTTGTGCTTTTATAAATTGACAAAGTATAAGCATAAGAAGATATTATTAAATATGTAAAAAGTACCCAAAACTAACATTATATGTAATAGGAACCAACAGAAACTTTATCCACAAAGATAGGAATAAAATAAAACTGTTCCCTTTCCCTATAGTTATTTGGCATTGCCCTATAAATGATGGTTGGTTATTGTTACCCTTCATTCTCAAAGAGGATCAAAATGACATAACTATGTTGGAGTCTCATTGCAGTGTGCCTGACTGTGACTTAACAGACCAATATGAACTCAGAATGTCTGTGCTCACAGGTTGGGCACAAATAGGCCATATGACCATGTGAGGAGATTTCTCTAATTTTGTGCACCCCACGTTTCTTTTGAATTACTATAATTCTGCTTTTCTCATAGAGCAAAGTGCATTCCCCTGATGAGGGCATGAGTGATCCTGTGCCAAGGTCTCCCATGTTACTCAATCAATTCCAAAGTTTCTAAGAGAGAACTTTAGAGTGTCTTTGTATTGCTTTTGCTGACCCCCTTGTAAGTACTTGCCTTTGTGAGTTGTCCATAAAATGATCTTTTTGGCAAACATACATTTGACATTCAGTCAATGGGACCAGTCATGTTTTCTGTAGTAAAGTTTGAATGTTTCCCAGCTTACTTCAAGAAAGAACCTCAGTGTCTGCTATTTTATCCTACCAGATGATCATCAGAACCTTCCTAAGACAATTCAAAAGGAAGCGATTCTGTTTCCTCAGATGGCAATGACATACTATTGAGAGTTCATAACCATACAATGAAATCAGCACAATGACTCTGCAGACCTTCAGTTTAATAATCTTCTCTACTACACTTTCCTTCAGAGCCTCCCAAACATTGAGCTATCTCTGGCAATGCATATGTCAACCTCATTATCAATTATCAAGAAATTATACTGCCAAGCTAGAAATGCTAGCAATAGCATTAAGACAAGAGAAATAAATTAAATGCATCAAAATAAGCTTAAGCAAGACATGACATAAGGGCTTACTTGGACTATCCTAAGAAATCCACAATTAAACTAATTGAGACAAATAGCTTCAGTAAAGTTACAAATTACAAAATAAACCCAGAAAAATCAATGCTTCTTTGTTTCTATATAACAATAACAGAATCTCCTAAGCAAAAGTAAAAAATGAATTCCCACTCCAGATAGCTTCAGATTGAAAAAACTATCTGGAAGATAAACCACCAAAGTATATTCAGTATCTGTGTATATAAAACACCACTTAAAAATAAAATAGAGAAATATTCGAATTAAATAGATAGAGAAATATTCAGGGCTCATATATAAACTGTCCCAATATAAAAAGAGAATATACTAAAATAAATTTGCAGATTTAGTGTTATATCATGTAGCATATGCACACAGACAAATGTTTCCAAAATTCATTAACACTGGCAGGTAGAAAGTCCAAATTTCAACTAGATACTTCTCTCTCAGGGTTCTGAGCACCATGAGGATTTAGGTGGAGATATGGTTTTCTACCACTATTAACCCCCACTAGTGAATTTCCTCCAATGATTACTAATGAATGTCAATTAGTCTATAAAGTGTTATTACCATTTTAAATTGATATTAATTAAAGTGGCATGAGAAGAAAGCAAGGTGGAATATTAGAAACATATTAAAACTATGGGAATAAGCAATGTAGAATGAAAGATTGGCATGCTAATGCATTTTTAGTGGAGTTGTGAATTGCTCTAACCATTTTAGAAAGTAGTTTAGGATGATGTGGAGTGTCTGAAATGTCTTTGACCCAAAGATTCATTCCATTGCTAAACATATACCCCAATAAAGTCAATAATAAAAATAAAGTCCCCATATACCCTCAAGATATTTATAGTAGTATTTTTTGAAGCAGGAAATAACTAGAACAAAGTAAGGTCTCATTGACTAAAGGCTAACTAAAGCAAATTATAGTTTAGAAATGAAATAGAATATTACTGTGCTTTAAAAAATAATGAAAAAGATAAATACAGAGAAGCATGGAATCACTTACTTGAACCAAAGCAAAGTAAAATAAGCCAGACTAGGAAAACAATACATCTAATGACTACAACACTAAAAATGGAACAAAACAAAACAATTCAAATTTAATGCTGGAGGTATTTTAATGACCATACTCTCTCTCTCTCTCTCTCTCTCTCTCTCTCTCTTTCTCTCTCTCACACACACAAACACACACACACACACACACACACAACACACACACACACACACACACGGCTAGCCTTTGAAATAAACTTTGTGTTTTTGTGTAAGAAATTACCTGCAAAAATAATCCAGTCAGTCTTAGAGAAAACTTTTTTTATTTTCTTATACTTCCAGTAATTTCCACAGACTTTTTTGATATGTTGGTTAGATTGAGTTTTTTTCTTCCTGCTTTTTATTTCTTGTTTTACAAGTAATAAGTCTCTGTGGGGGGGGGGTTTCAATAGAAAATGCAAGTGATATAACAGCAAAATATATCAACAAAAATTTACTTAATAGAAGAAGATATGTGTCCTTTTACATGTCTAGAAGAAATCAAAGTTAGAATAGCATAACTAATATGATCTCTGAGGAAGAAAAGAAACTAGGAAGGTAAGAAGGAAAGAAGAAGGAAGGAAGGAGGAGGGAGAGAGAGAGAGAGAGAGAGAGAGAGAGAGAGAGAGAGAGAGAGAGAGAGAGAAGAAGAAGAAGAAGAAGGAAAGAGGAAGGACAGAAGGAAGAAAGAAGAAAGAAGGAAGGGAAGGAAGGAAGGAAGGAAGGAAGGAAGGAAGGAAGGAAGGAAGGAAGGAAGGAAGGCAGGCAAAATCATTCTGGTTATTTTGTTAAGAAAACCCTGAGTGGATCACGACGAGTTGGATATGACTGAAAATCATGTGTAACACACTGTGTTAAGTTCTGGAGATACAGATTCAAAAGTAAAGATAGTCCTTGCCCTCAAGGAGTTTGCATTTTAATTGAGATAATACTCATAGAAAAGATGGGAGACTGTGAAGGAGGTGATAGGAGAAGAAGTCAAGTGAAACAGCATTGATGCTTTATTGAAATAGAAGTCTGTGAGAGATAGTCATCAATCTTAATACTGGATATTATTTCTACTGGATAGTTATGATGCATGTTATTTAAAGATCCATGTTTTTCTTAAATACAGCCAGCTAGGAAATGACATTTAGTAGTTCTTGATCAAGTTGAAATCATAATTCCAGAAGCAAGTTGTTATAAAATAGAGGTATAATGTCTATGAAAGATCCCATGACAACCTGTAATGGCCAATATTATTAGGGAGTTCAAGTTAAAGAATTTTCTTGCTTTTCTCAACTAGTAAAAATCAATTTAGTATGAGAACATCTGGGAGAGATAATACAATAATACAACTAGACAGAAAATCAGGCAAAAAATTAAGAGGAAGAGAATGATATTTGGTTCCATTAATAACCCCAAACTTCTCCAAGAAACAAAAACCATCTTTTATGTACCAAGATCCTGATCAGTGTGTAGTTGCATGACTATGAGTTATAGAGAACTACTGTTTCTAAAGAAATAAAAATTAAGCATGACAGTTGTAAGAAATGTTATCAAGAAAATTTATGAGCAAAAAATATTTCACATGGTAAAATCTAGGTATGTGATAATATCAGGAGAAAGTAGACAACTTGTAGTGATGTACATAATTTTAATGATCATCCAAATTAATTAACTCACAGATATTCAAATATTTTTCTCAAATCAATGTAGAGATCAGGTATAGTAAAGAAAGTAAAACAGAAAGTTAAAGGATTTAATTGAGTCATTCTCCATCTATAGTAATTGAAGTAACTATTTAAGAATGAATAGAATCAGGGAAGAAATGTGATTTACTTCTCAAATATAGAGAACTGAGTCAAATTTATAAAACATAAAAGTATTTCCCCAGTTGATAAATGATCAAAAGATATGAACAGCTTTCAGCTGAGGCTATCAATGCTATCTATTTAAATCATTTTTTAAAATGTCCTAACTCATTATTGACAGACATTAATGCAATGTTGGAGGAGTTGTGAAATGATTCAACAATTCTGTAATTTGGAACTATATCCAAAGGCTACCCTTTGGTCTAGCAGTGCCACTACCAGATTTATATTCCAGGATGGAAAAACAAGAAGGAAAAAGACCTATATGTATAAGGATATTTATAGCAGCTCTTTTCTTGTGACGAGGACCTGGAAGTTGAGGGGACGCTCATCATTTGGGAATGGCTGAACAAACTGTGGTATGTTATTAAAACTAAATTCTATTCTGTTATAAGAAATGATGAACAGGATGCTCTCAGTAAAAAAAACTTGCATGAGCAGATACAATGGGAAATGTACTATCTACAAAGTTAACAGCAATGTTACACAATGAGCAACTGTGAATGACTAACCTTTTCTCAGCAATGCTGTGACCCAAGAGAACTCTCAAGGATTTATGATAAAGAATACTATTCATCCCAAAGATAGAACTAATTGTGTCTCAATACTGATTGAAGCATACTTTTTTTACTTTATTTTTCTTGAGGTTTCTTTTAGGGGAGGGTTATGTTTACTTTTACAACATAACTATTGTGGCAATGTTTTTCATGACTGAATATCTTTAACCAAATCAAATAACTTGCTTTCTCAATGAGGGGAATTCAAGGTTTTAAAAGTGATTGTTAAAACTTGTTTTTTGCACGTAACCAGGAAAAAAGTAAAATAACATGAAATAGCAAAAAAAGAAATATGATTTACTTTCTACCACCAATTATTATCCCCATATTTTGCAGATGAAGAAACTGAGGCTTAGAGATGAAAAATCTTGCTCAAGATCAGAGGTAGAAAGTGATAGAGTTGTGATTCAAATCTAGGGCTGCTGGTCAGGGTGCTTAGAACAATGTCTGAGAGATAGTAAGAAATCAATAAATGCTTTTTTCATTCATTCATTCCAAATTGCCCTTAACAAAAATGACAAGCCTACATGGTGTTTAACTGCAGAGTACTTCATATTTTTCATCTTATATAATCAGGGATATGATGGTAAATGTATGACAAACAACTCTCTGAAAGTTAAGTTGTACCCAAGACATACTTTTCAGCTGTCTGCATTATTTTCTTCTCTATTGCTTTCTTATTCTAAATAATCCACAAAACAATAAATCAAGCCCTTGATTATAGCATTTTCTGATTTCTGGGGCATAAATATTCATAGTGAAAATTTAACAAATATCTGGCAACCCACACAACCATCCAAGAAGACTCAAGAGCCCTTTCAAAAATGAACCAGAAGAGAAACAACATTAGCAAAAAGTTGTTTGATTCTTCAATAATATGGTTCTTGAGATACCTCAGCAAAGACCTGGATTTTGCTTTTTTAATAGATTTTTCTTATCACATATCATAAGGCATGGACAAGCTGATTTAGGTAAAAATCTATAACACTACAAAGCAAAACAGATAACAACCTAAACTGCAAGGTAGGCATTGCAACTGAAGCCAGAAGCCGACTTCTGGGATCAATATTACCAGAAGAATCACTGAAGCCCAGCCATTCACATGTATAAAATAAGTCTCCCTCCCTCCCCCCCCCCAGGGACATTAGTTCTATCTGAAAGCCTTCTCCTGCACTCTGCAGTAAACATGTTTCTACCATAAATTAGTAAAAAAAAGAGAGATGCTAAAGGTTCTTGCATGTGCAAAAGGGAGTGTGTGAAGAGAAGGAAACATCCCAAACATATTACGAGTCAACTGGCTAGTTTCCTAGCGGTCTACTTTGTTCTGACAGATTTGATAAAGGAACCAAATCTCTCAGGTTGGCACCTTCTGTCCTAAGGTAAAAAAAGGGCATCTGTGTTCAAGCTGTTCTTCTAACACAAACTGTACCTGAAATAGTTATTCTTCATTAAATGAAGTAAGAAAGTTGAAAGAGCAAACAAGGCAAGAGAGGAAGAGCTAAGGGAATAGTCCGGTTTCCTGTGTTAGACTTTCTCGTCAGTATGACTCACTCATAAATAGTTCACTATCAGGATGGTTTCCATGCATCTACAGAGAATCTATTAACTATGTCAAAACAGAGAAATTCAGAGTCTGAAGAGAGACCTAGACTCTTTGCTATACCATTTCTGAACAATATGCATCTATACCTGTTGAACCCCTCCAACATCAGAGATCTCTGCCTATCAAGTAACACCTTTCTTTGAGAAATTTTTTAAAACAGGAATTCTTAACATTTTTGAGTCACATATTCCTTTGGTCAACTGGTGAAACATATAAACTCATTCTCAGAATAATAATAATCCCTTCAATGAGAAAGAAATGCTAAATTCCAGTCAAGATTATCAAAAATTAAGATGCCATTTTTTTCCCTATCCAAATTCATAGAAGTCACAAAGTATCAAACACAATTGAAACAACTCAGATACAACTCCACTATCCTTCCCCGGATCCTAGTTCTATTCTCAAAAATAATAAATCTTATCCTTCTTCTACATTCACTCCTTCACTCAAACAAACTTGTTAAATTCCTAATACCTGCAATTTTACTACACATGGTTCTGGAAGAAATAGAAAATTATTTAGTCAACACCCTCACAGAGCTTACAATAAGTAAGTTCAGTATTCTTATCTTCAAGCTATATTTACAAGTTATTTCAGTATCCTGAACTGGTATGGGATCAATCTAAATCCAGCTTCATGAACAGGGATTTTCTCAGAAACAGAATATTTCTGTGTCTATATATGTTTGGTTAGTGGTGGAGGAATTTTTTAATTATCTTTCAAAAATAAATCCAGAGAAAATCAATTCCTTTTCATGAATCATGCAAAGAAAAAAAAAGATTTAGAACTTAGAAATTTTATGTTCATTTGGTTTTATTGGATACATACCAACCCATTCTATTCTCCTCAATAAGAGTTCAGCAATAGAATAGAAATATAAATAGAAAACAAGATACATTATATGTATATATACCTATGTGTTATACATATGTGATTTTGCAACCAGACTGAGAGATGGTTAGAGCTGGCTCCAGCACATCTCTGTACAACTATCCATACATATATTAACATATGCATGTGTTTGTTTGTATATGTATGTGTGTATGTACATAGATCCACATGGGCAAAATTATTCATTTTTTGAGCAAGACAGAGAGGAGGGAGAGCGGGAGGGAGAGAGAGAGAGAGAGAGAGAGAGAGAGAGAGAGAGAGAGAGAGAGAGAGAGAGTTGGTGATTTCATCTTTTTTAGGAAACTCCTCGAGTCAATGCCGATTGGCAACTCTCCTATAAATTATTGGTTTGGAGAGTTATCTACAACATGGAATGACCTGCCCATAATCACACATCTAGCATATTTTAGGGACAAGACCTGAATTCATGACTTTCTAACTCTTAGCCGGACTCTCCAAACACTTTGTCATGCTTTCATTCTCATATTTCAATACTACTATGCAATTGAGAATGCATTTTTCTCATAGTAAAAATTTTAGAGTCCTTGGAATTCAAAGAAATGACATGACTTACCCAAAGTCATCTATAGATCACTAATAAGTGGCAAAATTAGGATTACTACTCCTACCACAACCAACCCCCCTTACCTTCTGATCAGCTTCTTTTTCCATGGTCCCATGCTGCATTCATAGCATAATCCCACTAAGTATATCCCTCCTGAAATACATGACCTATACTCCAGCTATTTTTTTTAACTTCTATCCCTCTCGTTTTTGGTAGTCAAGAAACTTAGGAGTCAGGTGACAAAGTTTAAAACACCAGTCTTTAATAGCATTTTGGGGTGCTGTGTCACAATGCCCCTATTGGCACCCCATTTCCTATCATTTAAGTCCTCCCTTCTTGCTTTGCTTTGATAAATGAGCTATTGAAAAGACTCATTTCTATTCATCCTGGCAGGGGGTACTGTCCTGTTAAACACCCACATTCTCTGATCTACCTTAAAGATCTGCATGTAGCATTTATTACTCACAAAACTGAAATGAGGAATTTAAGCCAGAGGTGGGAAGGTTGAACTATTTGCTTCATTAGAAATGTTCACTTTACCTTTTCAAGACAACCTTCTGAAAAAGGCAGGGGGAGTTTTATTTTAGCAAAGGAGAATAATAGCCAAGCAGACTCCAGGCAAATTAATTATTTAAACTAAATTCCATTCCAAGTAATTTCCTACCTCATGTTATCCTAAAAAAATGTCTGGTTTTTTTCCCCTAAGGACCTGGTTGAACAAAAATTCAACTCCAGGGTAATGGGTTACTAGCATCAGCCCCAAGAAATCCCCACTTTCCTTCTTGCTCAAGGCTGAGTTCTCTCAATATAGGCTAAACCAGAAATAGTAGAAACTTTAGAACAAAGCTGAGTGAATGGTATTGTCTGTGCCATGGACAAAGGTGGAGGATTTCATTACTTCCAAGTGCCCAATTTTTCTACTAAGAGAGGATAAACGCTTTCAATTACATGAATTCCCATCAGGCTGACAACAATAGAGACAGACACAATTCTATAGCTCTTGAGCAATAAAAAGTATATCATTGGGTAGGGAACAGGACAGAATGAAACAGCTCTGCCTCCCTAATAAGGTGGAGAATGATCGCCTCCATCTGTAAAATGCGGCCCAAGCACACCCTTGGAAAGTTTTAAGCAAATAACTTGTAAGCCATAAATCAGAGACTTACGGCACTACTGAAATGTTGTAAAACTGTGGGATACTAAAAATCCATTTTTGATTTCTTAAGTTTTTCCCTCTCCTTCTCTCTTTTCCCTCTTTCTTTCCTCTTCCATTATCTCTGTCTATGAAGGCAGCTAGGTGGCCCAGAGGATAGCTGGGCTTGGAGTCAGGAAGACCTAATTTCAAATCCAGTCTGAGTTACTTCCTAGCTATATGGCTCTAAGGAAATCTCTTAACTTCCTTCAGTCTCAATTTCCTTATCTGTAAAACTAGAATAATAATTTAAATATATCCCAGGGTTGTTGCAAGTATCAAATGAGATAACTGTTATTTAGTCTTTAAAGTTAACACTATGTAAATGCTAGCAATTTAGTTTTATTTTCATCATGATTACTTATTATTGGTATTATTATTATTATTATTACTGTGATTATTTTCACTCTAGTCATTAACAATTGACATGCTCAAGTTAACAGTCTTCAAAATTCAGCTCAAAGCATAGGTGGGTCTCTGAGACAAATTTTCTTGTCTAATACTCTTGCCTGTCCTATCCTAACAATAATTTAGCTGAGTCTTGGTTTGTCATTATTTAAAGCTTAGGGTCTATCCACACTGGCAAAGTTCCTTGATCATTTAAAGAAAACATAAATAGGTTATCTGGGTATTCCAAGTGAAAAATATTTTTGCTCTGAATTATCAAGATAATTGCCTCTGATCTCCATTTTGCTTGTGTGGCTATAAAATAAATTAGTAATGTTTTGATTTGGGGGAGCAGAGGGAAGAAAAGTACTATCTCTATTGTTTATTTAGTATAAGGAACTAGATTAAAACAGTTTTAGGATTGCTCTACAACTTAGTCTTAAAGAAAGGTTTCTTAATCTTGAGTCCACAAGCAATCCAGTCAATTCTATGGATAAATTTCAGATGGTCCAATATCTTGGATGGGAAGATTACATCTTTATTTCACTAGCTTCTAACTGAAATTTATCATGTCATTCCATTATGGACGTAGCCCACAAACATTATGAGAAGGCATCCAATGGTCTGGGACACAGAAAAAGTGAAGAACTCCTGTCCTACAGAATTATTGGGTCATCAAAAAATAAAATGACTTTCCTATGGTTACATAACCAGAACATATCAACTGTAAAACGAACTCATCTTCCTGATGCATGCCCTCCCTATTACATTATCCACTATGGAGTTGTCATGATTCTTAATATGATTTAATCATTATTGTTTTCATTTTGTTGTGGTTATATTGTTTTCATACAGCAGCTAGAATTAAGCATTAATTAATGATCACATTTTTAAAATGATGTTACAAATATTTCTAAAGATTTATCCCTAGCAATCTAACAATCAGTAATATATTAAGGATTTATTTAGCATTTACTTTGTACCAGGAATTAAGTGAAGAATTGGAGATACAAAGGAAGAACTGAAACATTAATTGACTGAAAGGATCTTGGAAATAACATGTTAATATACAGATATAGTTATGAAATATGAAAAGTATAAAATATGAAAAGTTATGAAATATGAAAGATAACCTGGAAGAGGTTGTACTTCAGCAAAGATTTGAAAGAATTCAAGGAATATACGAAGTACAGGTTCATTGAAAGATGGTATAAGACAGGCGAAAAAGCATGTACACAGCAGATGGTACTTTATGAGTAAGGAACAGTACCAGTGTTCCTTGACTGTAGAGTATATGGAGAGAAGTAATTTATAACAATCTAGAAATATAGGAAATGGATAGTTTTGACATGCTTTGAATGACAAATAATGGAAATTATATTTGGTCCTAGAGGTCACTGGAATTTGTTGAATTAGGAGTGAGGGAGGTTTTACAGTCAAACTCACATTTTAGGAAAAATCATTGCCAACTGTTGGCAAATATTGGAAGATGAAGAGATTTGATCCAGGAAGACCAATTAGGAAACTATTGCAATAATCCAGAAAAAAATAATATATTGATCAGCGATAATGTGGGTAGAAATGAAGGGATATCTGGTAAAGATATTTTGGAAATCCAAATTAAAAGATTTGAAAATTGATTTGATATGTGGAGCAAGTAATGATGAATAGTCAAAGATAACACTATGATTGGAAAACTGAGCAACTTAGAAAATGGTGAAAGTTCAGAGGAGGGGTAGGTAATGAGGGGAAATTATGAACTGTTTTTTTTGAAATGGTGAATTTGTGATGCTTATAGTATATCCAGTTTGAGATAATCAATAGGCATTTAGTAATGTGGGATTGATGTTCAGAAGAAGAACTATGGCTAGATATCTAGGTTCAGAAATCATCTTTATGATTACGATGATTGAACTCCAAAGGAGCTTTACCAAGTCAGAAATCATAGACAGAATAGGTAAGATGGATGAGAACAGAGCTTTGGGGAGCATCCACAGTGGGTGTGCATGTATGAGCTATACAGAAAAATATATTGAGAATTAGTCAGACAGGTAAGGGCAGAGCCAACACAGTCAGCATTTTTTTTAAAATATAGAAGAGAATATCCAAAGGGAGAAAGGTGGTCAGTAGTATGAAATGCTACAGAGAAGTAAAAAATTATGAGTACTGGAAAATGCCATTAGATTAGAGAAAATAATAATGATATTTTACACATATATTAAATATCTTTTAAAGTACTTTATATATTTTATTCTCACAACCACCCTGAGAGATAGAAGTTATTATTTTCCCCATTCTACAGATGAGGAACCTAAAGTAGAGACAGATTATGTGACTTGCTCAGGATCAAGTAATTAGTAAGTTTCTGAAGGAGAACTCAAATTTAAATCTTTGTCAAGTTCAGAACTATCCATATTGTTCAGAACTACCCATATGTTGTCAGTTTTTGTTTATGATGAAGTTGGAACCCAGAATATAGAATACAAGTTTTAGAAGTTAGAGAAGTTGGGTGCCCATTATATGGCTTTTTTCAGAAGTCAAGATAAGAAAGGAGAGGAAAGATAAAGGATGAAAACTGATGGGGGAAAGTGGCTAACAGTGAAGATACCAGAAGATAATGAGAAATTGGAGATAAGAAATAGAAAAGGGTGAAAAAGAGACAATCTGTTGAAGAAAATGGAAGGGGAGGAGGCAGCTAGGTGGCGCAATGGATAGTCAGGAGGACCTGAGTTCAAATTCGCTCACAGACACTTAATAATTACCTAGCTGTGTGGCCTTGGGCAAGCCACTTAACCCCATTGCCTTGGGAAAAAAAACTAAAAAAAAGAAAGGGGATGGGATCAAAGATACATGTAGAATTGCTGATATTGACAATGAATCAGGGTCTCCTTTTCCACAAAGAATACAGTAAAGAAGAAAATAGTCAATGATGCTGTCAGAGGTATGTGAAATGAGGAAACAGTGAGCAGAGTTTTGCTGATCAGAAAGGGAAGGAAGCAAAAGAAGGCAATGAAAGAGCTGGAAGAGGAGGGAAGGGAAAAGGAAGCAAGGGAAGGAGGAGAAGGAGAAGGTTTGGAAAAAACTACTTTGGTGAGTGGCATAAAAAATCAATTAGGAAAGAGCAGAATTGTCTAGCCACAATGAAGCTGTGATTATATTACTTACATTTCTATTGCACAGTTTTATCAGCACAGTTTGGCAATTTCTAATTTTGTTACACAAGGCCATAAATAAGAACAAAGAAGGAGAAATGATAAGATTAATCCAGAATTGGAGATTAGCAAGGTATGATCAGCAATAGGAAAGGGAGGAAGAGATTTGAAAGTAGATTAAAGAGTAAAATTGAATTTATTCACTAAAAGGTCAAAATTAGGAAAGGAGGATAATATAACCAAAGCAGAGGTGATGGTCCAAAAAAGTCCTGAGGGTTGGAGGAATTGGAAGTCACAGTCCCACAGGAAGGACAAAGAATAAGTTTAGGATTAGAAAGGCACAAGGAAAGATTAAAGAATAGAAGACAATGATCATCAGATAGAGGAATTTCACATTACTTGGACATGGATGTGGAATGTGTATGACCATCCCTGTGTGGTGTGTCTATATGTGTGTGTGTGTGTGTATGTATATATTTGCATATATACGTACATATAAATTTTGCATGTGTGTCTGCATGTATTATAAATATACTTTATACATGAATAAGTTTATACATTTATATGTTATAAATGTGGATATGTATTGTTTACACATTTATAAGCATTGTTTCCTAAAATGAGGAGAAATTTAGAGTTGAAGTGGAAAACTATGAGTCAGGCAATAAACTTAAAGAAACTTATAAGAAAGAAGAGAAAATCCATGTGGGTAGATAATTGTAGACAAAAGGACTGGGATTAGTAAATTCAAATAGAGTGAACCTCAAAAAAAAAAAGGAAAAGTCATAGAACAGAGGTCTGAAAGAGTAAATTGAGAACAAAACACAATCTGAGTACTACCCACAAGGATCAATGACTTAGAGACTATAAAGAAGGTGCAACTAGTAATAGAAAGAATGAGCAGTGATATAGTGTCTTTTGAAAGAAGTTTGATCCCCATGAATTTGAGAAGATACAAGAAGCAAGAGATAAAAAGGTTTAAAACAAAAGAAAAAATTTGTTAATGATATAGCAGGAGTTCCATAGGGCACAGTGAAAGAGTATAGGTTGAAAAGGAAACATAATAAGAATAGTATTGAAGTGAATAGAAATTAAGGAATAAATAACAGGAGTTTGAAGAAATAGTGTTAACATCTAAAGGTTTAGTACCACTGAGTAAAATAAAGTAGGATGAGAGAATAGTAATTATTGGGGAATTGGAAATTATTATTGGGTAATAACTCCAGGCACCATAAATGCAGATATTTTTTAGAACTTTTCCAAGGAAATCAAAATTTATGACTGTAAATATACCAAATTTCCTACTATAGATTTTAAGTCATATTTAAGTCATTGCCCTGTGGGGCAAAATAATATTTTTATTAACATTGATTTACCTATAATTTAGTTCCAATCTTTTGGGGAATGGGAAGCAGTGTGAGGTAATACTAGATTGTATACAATTAATGTCCCCCAGGAAACTTATGAAAAATCATACTTATGCTGTAGTGCCCTCTCCATTTCTAGTTACCTAGAGTTTAGAGCTACATGTAAATTAGGGAGGACTTTGATATAAAATATCTCTCTGATGCCCTTACACATTTTCCCTTCCACCAAGGTAAGTCTTTTCAACAGTGAGCCAGGCACAAATCACTATCCAGTTCAAGTTTGGTAATGAGACAGTCCATTTTATATTGTACAATGAAAATTCATTTGGATTCTTATTTTTCTCAGTACTGAATGCCACAAAATAACACTTTTTTCCTCTTGTTTTCCTTGGCTTCTAAGGTAGTTTTATACAAGTTATTCAAATTGTTTGAAACTGTTGATTTTTTTTCTTTTTCCAATCTTTTGAAAAATAGACTCTCGGCTGGGCAGGGAGTATTAGATATATTCATTTCTATAAACCCTCATCAATACATCCCAACACATAGTTTCCTCATATTTTCTATAATATTGTTATCAGTTTGGGTTGTCATGTTTCACAAATAGAATATTTTGAAAATATGCTTTCATTTGTCTCAGCCATTAACTTACCCTAGTATAGCTTTCCTTTTACAAATGAGGACTCAAGAGTACAGTATGTCAAAATGACTTGCCCAGGACTGCAGAGAAACTCAGAGCCAAACTTAGAGCCTCCCAAACCACCTGAATAAGTTAAAAGCTCCTACTGCTCAGCTTTCTCTTTAACTCACCACCACCACCACTCAACTCCTTCTATCTTGGAGCTTGTCCACTAGAGACTAATTTAATCTTAGCTCCCTTCACCCTCCCTGCCTCCAAAACTCTTATAACACACCCTCTTCCTGGAACCATCTTTTCCCTTCCGTTTCAACAGACTCTCTCCTTTTCATCTCTCAAACAGTCCCTGAAATCTCATCCCCTCCCGAAAGCCCTTACTATCCAACTGGAAAGGAGATATTTATTTCCTCTGACTCTCCCCTGTCTGAACCCACAATTCCCAGAATTGAGTCTTCCTTCTCCAACACACAAAATACAATTGCACCACTACTCATTCACAACAATATTTATTAATGCATGAATCTCTCTCTCTCTCTCTCTCTCTCTCTCTCTCTCTCTCTCTCTCTCTCTCTCTCTCCCCCTCTCCTCTCTTTTTATTTGTTGGACTAAATTGGCATTGCCTGACTACAAACAACCAAATCTCAGAAATCTTCTCAGTTGTTTTAATAACTATATGGCAGAACATTCTAGTGGCCCCTTCCATCATTTTTTAGCATCAGTATTTATGTTGATGGCTTTAGTGTTCTGTGGCACCTTTGTAATACCAAAACATCTATATTACATTAAGGTAATTGTATGAATTTGTGACAGAATAGGAAAATAGCTAACTGTAGCTAACAGAATGTTCAGAACCTTCATAATGAGAAGATAACCATTCAACATAGATAGAGAATTAGGCAACATTCTCAAAGATGTGGATCATCTTCAGTGTTTTAATTAGATAGTATGAGAGATCAGATGGCCTACCCACCAATCCATAAACATGCAATTTTAAGTCCCACCTCCAGGACTAACCCTTCTATTTCTTTGACTAATTCCCCTATTGCAATTCTTCTCACTCCAACACCATGTAATTTATCAAAGGATACCTATAACCAAAATTATTGGAGACAGATTAAAAAAATAAACACAATGTCAAACATAACATTTGAAAATTTAAAAAAAGAATAAATTTTAAAAATTAAATATAATTCTCAATTAAGGATGAGAATAGAAATCCTAAAAAGAGGTTGATATTAGCAGGCACCTGAAATGAGTTAATTACTTTAACAGACTATGGCTCAGAGTTTCTTGGAAGTGATGGAAAGAAGGGAAATAAATGAAACAGTTTTCATGGATTGATAGAAAACAGCATACAAATTGATCCACACAGGAACTTTTTCCTGGAACTACTCACCAAGAGGAAATTGTTGTGTAGGTCCTTGTTGTGGAAGGGATACTAGGTAATGCAGTGGGCATTGTCCTCAAACACATTTATACAAAAGACATTTAAAAGCTTATACCAATAATTAGTTACTCTGTCCAAATGCTTCTTATTTTAAGAATCTATATTTCATTTTATTTTTAAATTTTTGCAATAAAATGTGTCTTAAAATCATTTCACCATTCAGATTGGCCAATATGACCAGAAAGGATAATGATCAATGTTGGAGAGGATGTGGGAAATCTGGAACACTAATGCACTGTCTGGAGAGCAATTTGGAATTATACCAAAAGGGCAATAAAAAGGTGTGTGGCCTTTGATCCAACAATACCACTATTAGGCCTGTACACTGAAGAGATCATGAAAAAGGGCAAAAATCCCACATTTACAAAAATATTCACAGCAGCTCTGTAGTGGCAAAGAATTGAAAATTGAGGGGATGTCATCAATTGGGGAATAACTGTACAAATTGTGATATATAGAGATCTATCTATCTATCTATAAATATGATAGATAGATAGATAGATAGATAGATAGATAGATAGATAGATAGATGTGATGGAACACTATTGTTCTATAAGATATCACAAAGAGGGGGGCAGCTAGGTAGCGCAATGGATAGAGTACCAGATCTGGAGTCAGGAGGACCTGAGTTCAAATACAGTCTCAGACATATAATAATTGCCTAGCTGTGTGACCTTGGGCAAGTCACTTAACCCCCACTGCCTTGTAAAAACTTTAAAAAAAAAAGAAATCATGAGGGATGAGATTTCAGAAAAGCCTGGAAAGATTTGCATGAATTGATGCTGAATGAGATGAACAGAGAATAGAATCAGGAAAACACTATACATATCAACAACATGGGGTAATGATTAACCATGATAGATTTGCTCATTCATCAGTGCAATAATCAGGGCCATTTTAGGGGATCTGTGATGGAGAATACTATCTGTATCCAGAGAAGGAATTGTGGAGTTTAAATGAAGATCAAAACTTTTATTATTATTATTATTATTATTATTATTATTATTATTACCATCATCATTATTGTTATTATTATTATTATTATTATTATTATTATTATTATTATTATTTTAGGTTTTTGCAAGACAAATGGGGCTAAGTGGCTTGCCCAAGGCCACACAGCTAGGGAAGTATTAAGTGTCTGAGGCCGGATTTGAACTCAGGCACTCCTGACTCCAGGGCCGGTGCTCTATCCACTGCACCACCTAGCCACCCCTAAATCTTATTATTTTCAATTTTTAAAAGTTGCCAATTGGGGTGGCTAGGTGGCACAGTGGATAGAGCACCGGCCCTGGAGTCAGGAGTGCCTGAGTTCAAATCCGGCCTCAGACACTTAATACTTCCCTAGCTGTGTGGCCTTGGGCAAGCCACTTAACCTCATTGCCTTGCAAAAAAAAAAAAAAGTTGCCAGTTGCTATCTCTAATATTTTCTTTCTTCCTTTTTGATCTGATTCTTCTCTCACAACAAGTTCAATTTCGATTTATGCTTTATCATGGACACAAATGTAAAGTCTATATCAGATTTCCTTCAGTTGAGGGGAGAGAAGAGGTAAAGGGAGAGAGAAAAATTATAATACTCAAAATGTCACCAAAAAAAAAAAATTGGTAGAAACTACCATTGAATTGGAAAACAAATAAACTATAAGATAAAAACATAAATAAATAAATGAAATGTGTCTTTAGACCTTTTCTGACCAACCATGTCATCAGTAAACAGGATATTTGTCTTCCTAATTTTTCTATTAAGAGGTATACATCACCCAATAGCTATCCCAAATTGTTTAGACAGAAATGAAAAAGAAGGGGCTCTAAGACACACAATCCATTTGACATTTTTCAGAAATGAAAGTTCCATCCTTTCACAATACTATACCTAATCATTCTCTTTGAAGCAGTAAAGTTGTCATAAAGACTCCAAAATGATTCATAATTTAGGATCTATATTGACAATTTAAGGTTTCATTAATTGATGGAACTATGGAACAAAAAATTGATGAATGAATGTTGCAAATAGCCTTGTTATTCTTCAATATTTTTCAAATGAGGTAAAACTAGATAGAGCATAAGTAGTTGTAGAATAACTGAGCTTGAAATTCTATTGTACCTTATATAAGATACTTGAATGTAAAACTCAATATTATAATTTGTTGAAGTGGTATAGGCATGGATTCTTAACCTGGAGTCTATTAAATTTTTTTTCAATTTGATTACATTTTTATTTCAATATAATTGGTTTTCTCTGTAGCTCTATGCACTTTATTTTATGCATTTAAAAACTATATTTTTGCAGCATTTCCTAGATATCACCAGACTGTCAATGGGGTCCATGACAAAAAAAAAGTTGAAGAGTTCCTAGCTAAACTTTTGTTAGGAAGTCTAACAGAACAATCAGTGGAAAATTTAGGGAAGATAATCTCACACTAAGATCTATGCTTATGGAACTTTAAAGGAGGAAAGTCCAAAACTTTGATTTCATAGTATAGTGGACTCCCACAATGCAGTTAAGCAACTATTCTTAATATTAGTTGTATAAGGTTGCCTGAGGCACTTGTCCACAGTAACATAACCAATGTCAGAGGAGGAAATGTCAAAAGAGGGCTTGAATCTAAGATCTGTGTACTCTAAGGTCTGGTCTGTAGGTGCCATCTGGATTCTGAACAGTTCTTGTGAAAAGAATTGTTCACCTAGGATCCTTTTCAGTTTTAAATGATTAATCCAATATGTACTGGCTAAAGGGGAAATCCTCTGAAATCTAGAAAATATAGACAAATCATTGTAGAACCAGTATTTGTTGAGATAAATAATTTTGATTGTTCCTCAACAAGAGATATGTACTTTTAATATTGTTTCTAAAAGTCATTTCAAGAACAATAACATCCCCAAATCTACATTTCATATTGACTAAGACATTAAGCTGAAATCCTTCCCTTGGGATCTATTTTAATCCTATGTGTTTTGGAGAAGATAAATTGTTTATAAAAGGAGCTAAAGTTTACAAGTCTTTGGGTAGCTGCCACTGAAGTTTGCCTATGGTGGTGACTTAATAGATTTACCAGGGTACTATTTGACATTCTAGCTATCCACTGAATCAAAAAACAAAATGGTAAATTTCATTTCCCCAAGAAAGGGACAATCAAAGTCATTTTCAGTCAGTCTGCTCTATACCTGTGAAAAGGGAGTTTTCTTTCCCAAAATACAACATGAGTAAACTGCTATTGGTGCTTTAAGTCTCAGAAGGTTAACTAAGAAATTAAAGAATTCTCATTCAAAGATATGAACAGGCAGTTTTTAAAAGAAAAGGGCACACTATCAACAACCATATGAAAGATTTCTCTAAATCACTGATAATAAGATAAATTCAAATTAAAACTAGGTGACAAAATACAAAAACGGCAGATCTTGAATGTATTCAGTATGTTGACCAATGCAATTTCCTAACTTTCAGCAGTCAGGGGAGCCACAGGTAAGGAACCCATAGATTTTTAGGCATGGTCAACTATTGATTTGTTTTGCTTAACTGTCCAAATTTGTTACAGGAAAGGCTAAGGGATGGGGGATTGGTTGAGTCACTGAGAACTGAGACATATTTTTAGAAGAGCATCAAAGAATCATTTATAGAAAATAGAAATGGTCACTGAATTATAAACTTAACATTTTCATAAACTCACCATTCCAACTGCATTTGTAGGTAGACTCAGGGTCCAAGTGCTTTTGAGAAAAATGATCATTTACATTATAATCTTGGATATCCATCACTAGGGTTAACAAATGCAACTAAGATCTGATAAAATGTTGGTCTTTTATTTTAAAAATTGCCATTTAACATTATAAGATTATAACATAAGATTATTACTAAGTAGATATTATATTTTTTGGATCAAATACATATTTTTTTCCGGAAAAGACTACATAGGCCACATAAGGTGATTTCTTCCAACTCTAAGTTTCTCTGTAACTGTCTTCTCAATTCAAATTTCCTAAACATAATGCCTTGGCAGGGCCACTGCCATTTCAATATTTAAACCCTTTAAAATTATGTCTGCTAATGGATATTTAAAGAATAGAATGTTCAGAAACTATCAGATTGGTTCCAGACACCTAAGGGATCTGCATGTAAATTAATAGCTATTATAACTTACATATACTTGAATATAAGCACAGTGCTTTACACACAATAGCCATTCAACCAATAATTGCTGAATGAATAGTTGGAGAAGTACATGTACATTAAAGTACACTAAATTGGTTTTATCAGGAAACTGAGCCAGGACTGGGAGAAACATGTCTTTATATAGACCAGGTTGTCCTTATGAATGAAATAAAAATTGATTCATTTATTTAGTGAGTCAGTCCATTAATCAATAAATATCTACTGAAAGCCTAATAAATGCAATGTACTGAATTTGAATCCTTGAAGGATATAAATATGAGTAAGACACAATCCCCACTTTCATTGGATTTTATGAGCTAGTAAGAGACATTAGCTATAAATATAGAAACATACATACATTGTGCATATATTCACACACATATATGTATATAATCATATATGTGATATATATTATAATACATTATCATATGCAAAAATACAAAGTCTCAGTGATTCTGTCAGTATGAAAAACTCCCACTATGGGGGATTCCCTCTATCCTAGGCAAATTACTTGATGTCCTTGGATCTCAGTTTCTTCATATGTAAAACAAGAGTTCAATTAGACCTTTAAGGTCTCTTCTAGTTTTGAATCTCTGATCTTATGACCAATACAGATGGCAGCCTATCTATAACTAAGTAGATAAGTCCTAGGGAGTTCTTTGGGGCACATAGTGGTTAAATGATTTTCATAGGGTCAAAGAGCTTTTGGGTTGGTCAAATCCTAGCACTCTTTTTATGAACTGTGTTACCTCTTCCTTTATAAGTAATTATCACAAAAGGTAGAATTTAATAACTCTAAGGGAGATATAAACAAAATGTTATTGGATTCAATGGGAGGAGAGATTACTTCTAGCTTGGTATATCTGGAAAGATTTCTTGGAAAAGGTATTACAAGTTAGAATTTGGGGGACATCAGAAGATGGAGATGTTCAAGCAAGACATTCTAAGGAGAAGAAACAAGAGCACAGCAAAAAAAGAGAGGAAAAGGCAAGCATATTTAGAAACACATGACCTCAAATTAAGGAAAAATTCTAGGCTATATTATGAAAAAGTTTTCTGAATATATAGAAAGTGAAGCAAAGATTTCCTGAGGCAGAAGGAGCTCATCATAATAGCTATAATAACAGCTAGAATTTATAAAGTACTTTAAGGTTTACAAAGCATTTTTGCAAATATCTCATATTATTCTGATAACCTTGGAAGGTAGATACAATTATCCCCATTTACATATGAGGAAGCTGTGGAAGGTAGAGATTAAGGGACTTGCCTTGGATCATGCAGCAAGTAAATGTCTGAGACTGGATTTGAACTCTGGTATTTCCAACCTGCAGGTCTAGTTTTCTATTCACAGCAACCCCTAACTGCCTCAAAAATAAGTCAATCAAACTTTATCTCTCTTTTTGTTACTAGACTTATAGAATAGGGGACTACTCTAGCTAAAGAATAATTAAAGACATTTGACAAAGTCCTCTAATGAGAGAAATGTGACCTAGATAATAGTATAGGTAGGTGGATTTAGAATTGGCTGAATGACTACACCCACCATTAGTGATTAATGGATTAACATTAACCTAGATAGAGAAGTCTCCAGTGAAACACCTTAAAGATCTGCCTTTGTTTTTTTATGGGTGACTTAAATGATAGCATAGATAGTATATTTCCCAAATATTAGAATAATTAACTAAGAAATCTAGTTAACATATAGGTTGACAATATAATAAAAAATCAACAATATAGAAGTTTTTATAATAAGATAAAATATAATGTCAATCATGATTAATCAATAAACGCTTGTTAAGCATCTACTATGTGCCAGACAGTTTCTAAGGGCAGTTAGGTGGCACAGTGGATAGAGCTTTGGCTGTGCGACTTTGGACAAATCACTTAATCCTAATTGCCTCACAGGAGGGGAAAGTGAGACTTAGCATAGCAGTCCCTCACTCCAATTCATATATTTGTCATGGTATCACCTCCCCTGATGTCATGGTCTTCTTTGAGAATAAAGAATGAATCATCATCATCATCATCATCATCATCATCAACATCATCATCCTCATCCATCAAGTGCTAGGGATACAAAAAAAAAAGCCAAAAGTTAGTCTGTTCGCTCAAGGAATTTACAGTCTAATAGAAGAACTTACTACTAATAAGGAACTATCTAATAAGGATAAGATGCTATACTTGAGGGGATTTTTTTAATGATAAATAGCTTAATGAAAAAGAGATGAAGAGTTTAGTGGAAAACAAACTCAACATAAATCAATGAACTAATGCAATCAAACTGCAATGCTAAAGGTAGAAAAAGAGGCGATGGTCTTATGCTCTGCTCTGATTATTACAACTCTAGAGAATTACTTTTAATCCAATGTAGGATTTTAGGAATGATATTGACAAACTAGAATACATCCAGAAGAGGGTGAATAAAACAGTGAGAGAACTGAGGATCATATCATGGGAAATAGCAGGACTATTCTAATAGCTTTCTTGATCTATCTTTGGGTCTGATCTGATTAATCTCTTGAGAGGTAATTTTAAACTGAGATTTGCCTGGATTCCAAAGAATTGTATTATTACAAACAGACCTTCAATTTCTCAATAAGGCAAGCAGCCCTTTATTTAAGTCAAGAGGTTCATTTATAATGAATATTGGGTATCCATTAACAAGGAGCTTGATATAGTGGAGAGAATACTAGTTTGGAAGGCAAGAGACTTAGATCTTAATCCTATGTCTCTGATACATACTCTTTATAAAACCCTGGGAGAGTCATTTAATCTCTCAATGTTTCTATTTCTTCATTGAAAAAAATTAGGGACCATAAAATTTAATTACATTTCTTAGAAGACTGTTGTAAAGAAAGAATTCTGAAAACCCTGAAACATTATACAGATATAATCTATTCTGTTATTTCTTGGATCTATGAGCAGCTAACAGAAAGGGGAAAATACTAGCTTCTCCTGCCTGTGGCAATAGCTCCCTTCAATATATGCCTATAGTTCTTGATGAAAATAAACAATCCAATAATAAGATGACAAAGAAAAAAATAATAATAATATTATACAATTTGAATAGAGTTGAGCTTTAACCAGGGGACCAAGCTGAGCCCAATGTCTAAATTAATTAAAAAGAGGACAAAACTTTAAGGATTAAATAAGTGAGTTGATGACCTGGAACAACTCAGGAAACCAATGATAGATTTCTTAAGAGTGCACACAGGATGGAATTTTTCACACAGTATCACTTCCTGAAAGTTCGAGGTGTAGGTTGAAGATCCAAAGTTGGGGACTTGAGAATAACATTCCTCAATAAGAACTTCCCACATTTTTACCAGAAAAGGAAAGAGATAGGCCTCATTAATAAGCTAAAGTTAGATGGAGCTACTAAGGGTCACTCAGATACAAGTAACAGACTCACCTCATCCCCATGGTCTATCTAAATTTTCCTTTTCTAGGCACATCACCCAGTGATTTTCCTCCTCCAAACTGCTATAGTATTTACTATCAGTATCACTTATCAGAGTCCTAAATAGCCATAATAGTTCCTGAGGCAAATTCAACTGAAGAGTCGAAAAGACAGAGGTGAGTTCTATTATGGGAAAAGCAAAACCAGAAAAAGCACCTCTTGGAATCAGTAGAAAAGATAGACCTCTGGAGCAGGTTTTCATCATGGTAGGGTGGTGGAAGTGATGATCTGAGAGAAGTTGTTGCTACTGGCCTCAAAGAAATGGCAAATAATAAGAAAAGCAAGTCACCATAGAGAGGAAGTATCCCCTTTCACCCAATCCCAACAAATTTAAGCATCCTGGAACAAAGCCTCATTTACCCCATACGAATCCTTAAGGGAAGGCATTATTTCATTTTTACCTTTATCTCTAGTCAGTCAACTCTTCATGACCTCATTTGGGGTTTTCTTTTTTAGCAATATTTGAGTGGCTTGCCTTTTCCTTCTCCAGCTCCTTTTATAAATGAGGAAACTCGGGTAAACAAGGTTAAGTGACTTGCCTAGTCAGACAACTAGTGTTTGAGGTCAGATTTGAACTCAGGTCTTCCTGACTCCAGACCCAGAAGTCTATCCATTGTGCCACCTCACTATACTCAAAGTATTTATTAACTTAGTAATAAATGTCATAAATAGCAATAAGCACTGGGCAAAGAAAAGCTCACAGTGAAATAGGGGAGACAACAAGCAAATAAATATGTACAAAATGCTATATACAAGAAAATAGGAAATAATTAGCAAAAAGAAGTCACTCAAATTAAGAAGTGTTTGGCACACTGTAGATATTTCTTTACTTCTTGGTTGACTGCTACTCACTGAAATACTGATCATTCTTTAATTGATAATTATCTTTTTATATATGTGTTCTATCTTTTCATCTAGAATTGATCATATCTCCTTGAGGACATGTCATATGTATATTTGTATGTTCCTTATGTTACTCAGTTGGTTCTACATGCTCCAATTCCATATCTGTATATACAACTTGCAAATGAAACAATTATTCCTCGTGATATGGCAGCAAATATTTATCATTTACTAAGACACACACACACACACACACACACACACACACACACAAACTTGCATGTCATACTTAATATTGTGCTAGTAAACACAGGGACTACTTTTCAGAATTTTGTCATTAAAAATAATCATTTTTATATACATTGCCCAGATAAAAATATAAAACTTATTGTTAAATTTTTGAAAGATGTCTTTGGTTTCTTTAAAAAGTTTAAGTGAATAAACAGAGTGAGCTGGATCAACTTAAAATGATGAAAGAAATGATTATTTTTCCCTTATACTAATAACTGATTATTGAATCAGAACCAAAGTTTTCCCCCTTTCCTATGGTCTCATTCAGAAATCAGCCATAGTGGGAAATATTCTTCAAAGATTTACCTAGGTCAAGATCTAATCAGACAGTAAAAGAAATTCTAAGTTTGAGATACTGGAAGCATTCCTGATTACTGTATTTACTCAGACAGGTCTGGAAAAATGTGGATCCTCCCTTCTGTCAGACAGGTGATAGGGAAATTGAAGTCTCCTTGACCAAGACTTGGGTGCTCCAAATCACATATCTCAGGACCATTACTGAAATATGGTCCAACCCACTTTTGTAATATTCATTTTCTCATTAATTTTTTTAACCAATCTGAGATGATTGTCACTCTCAGGAACACCTACTCATTCAAAGTTATATAACCTGTGAGCCCACCACCATGAGGGACTTTGATATTTGTGAGTATCACTAAGCATGCTAACCTTAATTATAAAATTTTTAATTATCTAGAAACTAGGTCTCAAGCTTTTTAAATGCCACAATGACAAGAAGCATTGAGCAAAATAACTGACTTTCAACTTCATCCTTCACCTTCACTATCCCCAACCTCCTTTTCTGAATCATCATTTATGTACTGCATTCCATGAGTATGCTCCAAGGTTCTCTTCTGAATTTTTTCTATTCTCTTAGTAATCTTATGAGCGTTCAAGGATTCAATCATCATTTCTGTGGGAATGACTCTCAGACTAATATATACCCAGCCTCAGTCATTCTGAACTTCAGTCCTATAATGCTGTCAATTGGACATTTTAAATTAGATTTCATGTATATATCTCAAACTCAATATGCCCAAATCAAAATTCACTATTTTCCCCACAAAACATATCACTCTTCCTAACTTTTCTTTTTCTATCAAGCTTATCATTGTTCTAATAATTTATTTTCCCAACCTTGGAATCATCCTTGACTCTCCATTCTTCTTTACACTATGTGAAGCCAAATCTTGTCGAGTATACTTCCACAACACCCAAAATTATCTTTTATGTACTTTGTGTATATTTTATTTCTATTTCTACATCAATATCATGTATCTCCCAGAAATTGATTTGCTCTACAAATAGCAGAACTTAATGAAAACTTATTGAATTAAATTTTGACTCAATTTTAATACCTAAATTTATGATGGTTCCCCTGATGGGCCTTTGGAATAGATTCTGGGCATCTAAATACACTCAGAATCAGCATTAAATTGAGAACCTTGGGGTAAAAAGAAGAGTTCTGTTGTTGATCCTGAATTTTGAATTTGCTGCTGTAGCTTCCCTAGAGTTTCGTTTGATCTAGGACACCTAGCTCTCTCCAGGTTCACTTTAAATGGACCTAAAGTTAAGCAGGACCCTAAAAAATTGGTCAGCTCATTGGCACAGTGGATAGTGCATCTCCCTGACCTCAGATACTTACCAGTCAGGTGACCCTGGGCAAGTCATTTAATTCATATATAAAATGAGGCAACCACTCCCAGTATCTTTGCCAATAAACTCCAAATAGGGTCACAGAGTTGGACACAATTGAAATCAATGAATAATAAAAACAATAGTGAAAGTCCACCTCAAAGAGACTAATACATATATTTTTTAAAGTCATTGATGTTTTATCATTCAAAAAAAATTCAATCCAACATAATTCATTAGCAATCAACAAGTATTTATTAAACACCTAATATGTACCTAATACTAGGCTAGGCACTGATGATACAAGGATTAAAAAAAACTAAATAGCTCTTACTCTCAAAGAACTTATATTGATAAGAAAGCTAGATAGCTAAATGATGGATGGATAGATGGATAGATAAAGATGGATGAAAGAATATTGATAGTTATATTGATAACCTTAGATATGCATATGAAATATATACATATATGCCATATACGTGTATGTTATCAGCATTAAGACAAGTTCAGTTCAGCTGAGCAAAGAGTGTAAAGGGGAAAATAGGTAATAATCCTAGAGAGGTAGATTGAAGGCAGATTGTAAAGGAGATTGTAAAGCATCAAACACAGTCATTTGTATTTTTATTCAAAAGGTAGGGAAGCCATGGTAGTTCAATGAACAAAGGAATGACACAATCAAACCTGAGTTTTAAGCATATTAAACCTTGGCAGGTGTGGAGATGAGGAGAGACTTGAAGCAGAACAAGTAGAAGGCTATCACACTGAAAAAAAGACTGAATTAGCATATGGCCATGTGAATAGAGAGAAGGGAATAGATGTGGGAAATGTTTGGGAGTGAAAATTTAAAAATCTGGCAACTGATTAGTCACATGGAGTGAGGAAAAGTAAGAAGTCAAGGACTCCAAGTTTGGGAATCTGGATGACTAGAAGGAAAGTAAGTGCCCCTGACAGAAATAGGGAAATTATGCAAGAGAAGTATAATTCATGGGAAAGACAATGAGGTGTGTTTTGAGTTAGGGTGGAGATGATTCAAGTTTTTTGTTTTTGTTTTTATTTTTATTTTTTATTAGGGCACTCCGCGGAATAATAGATAGATCATTGGGTCTGGAGTCAAGAAGACCCAAATTTACATTCAGGCTCAGATACTTCTTAGCTATGTGATCCAAGTAAGTCACTTAACCTCTGTTTGCCTTAGTTTTCTCATCTATAAAATGGACATAATAACAACCTGCTATGGTTGTTATGAACGTCAAATGAAATAATATTTATTAAGCTCTTAGCACAATGCTTATTCCTTTCCCACTTTATTTGAATGAGAAACTCAAAAAGGCATTATGCTAGATAGTAGAGATCAAAAAAATACAATTCTACTGGGGGAAGAGTAGTAATTAAGAGGGAGAATACAGATTATATACAAATAAATGAATAAATGGTCATTTGACAAGTGAGAGAGAGCACACTAACAACTGGAAGTGTCTGAGAGGGATTCACAGAGGTGCAGGCAAGTCATCTGAGCCTTGAAAGAATCAAAAGATTTAAAGAAACAGTTTTTGAAGTGAATATATTAGGAACACTGGGAAAAATTTATAAAACTATGTCACACCCTTAGGTGACAGATCTCTGTCTTTGAAAGAAGACTCCAGGGTTTAGTTAAATGGGGTCCAGTGGATTGATGTGTCAGAGGGCATTTCCAGCTTCTGGGAAGAAATGATCTAGTCTTCATTTTAACCACAGATAACCAAGTTATGTGCCTAGGGAAGTTGGAATTAGAATGTAAGGGGAAGAAGGGGCAGCTAGGTGGCCCAGTGGATAGCAGGCCCTGGATTCAGGAGTACCTGAGTTCAAATCCGACCTCAGACACATAACAATTACCTAGCCATGTAGCCTTGGGCAAGCCACTTAACCCCAGTGCCTTGCAAAAAGAAAAAAAAATAAAATAAAGAATGTAAGGGGGAGAGAGAGGGGTTGCCCTAGCAGCAGCAGCAGGAAAGACAGCTCTGAGACTGCTCTATGAAATAACTCCCACTCCTTTGAGACCCTTTCAGCCTTGAGCTACACTTAGAATCTCAAGGTAGAATAGCCCATAGTCCAGTTGAATTTTTTCTTCTGTTGAATGCTTTCATAGGTAGTAAGAAAATTGCCATAGGCATAGTCCCTTCACTCAAGGACTTATATGACCATTAAAAAGGGCTTTCCCATTTTTCTTAAATGGAAAACTCTTTTAATGTTAACATCTTCTTTACCTGACTCAACTTTTTTTCAGGCCCATTTCTATCATGTTTAATTTGAATATTTGATAAATTCTATTATGTGTGTGTGTTAGATTTTAGTAGGTAGAATAAGCTAGACTTCTTCCTATGGGTTTCAAGAATTAAATTAAAAAGTTCAAAAGGAAATGAGAGAAAAGAATAAAATAGATATGATGTGTCCAGATGCGTCCAGATTTTGCAGTCTAAAAGACTAGGAAAATAATATTCTTTAGAATAAGAATGTGTTATGAAAAAGGTAGACCAAATCTGAAAACTCACATCTTCAACATTATCTTTTCTGAAATATGAACAGTCTGACTGCAAAACCAAGATAATCAAAAATATGATAAAAATTCAAAAAGAACATTTGATAGTCTATTTAAGGAAACGAGATTAAGTAATAATTAAAGAAATAAGAGCCTATGATTAAAAACCCATCAATCAAATAGAACCAAGCAACCAAACTGTACATTTGTGATATTGAGCCTCAGAGGGCTCTTGCAGACTACAAAAGATCTACAGTGGAGCTTCAAAGCACCAACCCCTGAATCTCTCCCTTTTCTCTCTCCTGTAACCCTCTTCATATACCCTATTCTACTTATAAATACCGTGAAAGGATGTGGGTGAGGGCTCTCAGAAAATTAGAATGTAAAACAACCCTCCTGGCCCACCCCACATCTGTATCATGTCTAATTTGAATATCTGATAAATTCTATTATGTGTGTGTTTTAGATTTTAGTAGGTAGAATAAGCTAGACTCCTTCCTATGGGTTTCAAGAATTAAATAAAAAAGTCCAAGGGGAAATGAAAGAAAAGAATAAAACAGATATGATGTGTCCAGTTGTAGTCTGTTACTGTATTCCATAAGGCTTTCTTTTTTTTTAAGGGTTTGTTGTTTTGTTTTGTTTTGGGGGGTTGGGTTTTTTTTTTTTTTTTTGCAAGGCAAATGGGGTTAAGTGGCTTGAGAGGCCACACAGTTAGGTAATTATTAAGTGTCTGAGGCCGGATTTGAACTCAGGTACCCCTGACTCCAGGGCCGTTGCTCTATCCACTGTGTCACCTAGCCACCCCTCCATAAGGCTTTCTTGAGAATGCAATTGAGCATCCCCATCTATATTTTGTGGCCAAAAATGGGAATTTGGAAAAATGAAAGATTCATCTTGAGCATTTTGTAAAACTATATTTTCCCCTTTGCCTTTGGATATGATCTGATTCTTTTTTCTTCTTCTCCTGCAATCTTTTTTTTTATTATTTTCATACGGTCCAACCTGAGGTATTTTTAATTCACTTGTAGTATATTGACCATTATATTATTTATAGCTGTCTGCCAAGGGTTAAGGTTAAGCAGTATTTTACCAACAAAATATTTTCCAGAGACCTGCATCTCTTTCTGATTTTCCTTTCTATGAAAAATACAGGAATCTAGGAAACAAAGTCCTTCTTTCCCTCCCCTGATCTGCCCCCTCCCCCAATTAATTTTCAAGAAGAAAGTGCTGCCACCTAAAGGAGGAACAGGAAATTAACTACTGCAATGACCATGGCCATTTGTCCAATTTCAAGTGAATCAAAACCCACTCAGAGAAAATGGGAGCCCTGGAAGGACCCTACAGAACATCCACTCCAACATGCTCACGTTACAAAAGAAATAAAGTGAATGGTGGGAAAATGTCAAAGAAAACGGAAACCAGGGGTGGCTAGGTGGCGTAGTGGATAAAGCATCGGCCCTGGAGTCAGGAGTACCTGGGTTCAAATCTGGTCTCAGACACTTAATAATTACCTAGCTGTGTGGCCTTGGGCAAGCCATTTAACCCCGTTTGCCTTGCAAAAACCTAAAAAAAAAAAAGAAAAAGAAAAAAGAAAGAAAGAAAATGGAAACTAATGCAAGATTGTCATATCTGTTTTTCACAAAAGGTAAGGAGAATGCTATGTCCAGGGACCCTCAATACTGGTAACAAATCTTGATGAATAGGATTGTGATTTTTACATGCCCAGAGACACTATGGGTGGTTAGAGTTCCTGAAAAATGCTATGAATCAGAGATTGTGAATTTTATTTTCCCAAGTTACTCATAATGGATACAGTTCTTGGTTTGGATTTTTATTTTCCTTTGAAACTATAAATAGATCATTAGTTAGATATGTGGTTAGCTTTTTAAAAAATTCTTAGCAAATGTACAGCAAAAGAGGTAATAAAAGTTTCATCAGTCCATTTTTTCCATTCTTGTATGTTTAAAGACAGCAAAAATGACCCATTTCCCGTGGTCGGACTACTACAAAAAGTCTTGGTCCATTTTCCATGATTGTAGTTCTTTTATGAAGACTTGTTTCAAAAAAAGTTTGCTCTCCTAATAGCCCCCAAAATGAAAAGTGAAAAACAGCAGGCATATATCCTTATAGGTATGAAAAATAACGTATGTGGTATTGTCTTCCTTGTCTTGTGAAGGGGGAAAGTTGGGTAGGGGTTCAAATCTCAAAAATGATATTTCCTAGTCTTGTAAAATTAAGATAATGATTCTAGAACTATTTATCTCACAGGATGGTTTGGGGGGAAAAAATCCTTGGAAATCTTAAGACAATGTATATATGTACATATGTGGGCAAGTATTGCTACAAAAGTAACAAGTATGCTAAACTTGGTTGATAATCACCCCAAGAGAAGGAAGATTGATCCAAAACAGAGGATGTTAGCAACTTTTTTTAAAAAATTAACCTGTGGGGGCAGCTGGGTGGCACAGTGGATAGAGCACTGGCCCTGGAATAAGGAGGACCTGAGTTCAAATCCGACCTCAGACCCTTGATAATTACCTAGCTGTGTGGCCTTGGGGAAGCCACTTAATCCCATTTGCCTTGCTAAAACTGAAAAAAAAAATTAACCTGTGACTATGTAACAATAGCCACATAAGTATACAACTTAAAAAAATTTAAAGAGTTCATAGGGGAGAATTGAAAGAGACCTGGAAGAGGACTTCTCAAACTTCCTCATTTTCCATAAGGAAATTGGGATTCAGGAAGGAGAAATAGTTTATCCAAAGTAACACAAATAGTAATATCAGAGTTAGGTTAGGAGTCTATGAGTTTTCTTAGTTCAAATATTACATTTTTGCTCTATGCCGCATTTATTGAACTCCCACTTCCTCCCACTGTTTTCTGCCCCACTTTTCAGGTTAGTCAGCAGATAATTAATAGATAACAAGAGATAACTAAACCACATGTGATAATTCTCACCCATAATCCCTGCTACTGGAGTGAATAAAGCTGGTTTAGCCATCCACTTAAGTTGAGGAGTGTTAAACTGCAGTGGTGTGGAGGATGGAGTGGAGTAAAAGACAATGAATCAGGAAGACCAATTAAGAATCTATTAAGTGGGGTGGCTAGGTGGAGCAGTAGATAGAGCACAGGCCCTGGAATCAGGAGTACCTGGGTTCAAGCTGTGTGGCCTTAGGCAAGCCACTTAACCCCATTTGCCTTGCAAAAACTTTAAAAAAAGAGTCTATTAAGGTCTCAGTGAGATGTAATGAGTAGCTGAATCAATGGTATTAGTGTGAATGGAGAAAGAGAATTTATATGAGAAATGCTATAGAGATAATAATAATAAAATTGGTAACCCTTTGGATATTCAGGATGAATAAGAGGGAGGACTGAAGGATACCATGGTTGCAAGAATGAATGACTGGAAAGCTAGTGGTATCAATAATAATAGAAAATCTGAAAGAGGAGTAAGTTAAAAAGTTAAGATGTGTTTTGGACATGGTGAATTTTTAATATCAAGGAACACCCAATTTAAAATGTTCAATATGCAGTTTGTAAAATCAGATTGAATGTCAGGAAAGCTATTAGGGCTAGATATTTAGAGAAATCTTGTAGTGATCTGCATAGAGAAAGTGAATGAATGAACCGATGAGAGTTGCTGAAACCATCACATAATGAAGTATAGAGAGAAAAGCAAACCCAGGATAGAGCCTTGGGAAGCACCCATATTTACTCAGCAGGATACAAATGATTACTTAGGAAGCTGAGAAAGATTGGTGGAACAGGTAGGAGGAGAATCAAGAGAGGACAATGTCACAAAGACCCACAAAGGAAAGAGGAGGAAGAGATGATCGACAATGTCAAGTAATGCAGAAAGGTCAAGAAGGATGGGAACTGGAAGAAAAAAATTAAATTTGACAATTAAGTGATCACTGGTAGAATTGGAAGTTTCAGTTGAGTTATAAAGATAGAAGCCAATTTTAGGGGTTAAGAAGCAAGTAAGAAGAGAAGGCAGTGAGTTTGGATAACATTTCTAAAAGAGGAGAAAAATAGGGCAATAATTATCAGGGATGGTAAGATCTTTCCAAGAATGAGGAAAATGGTCAATTTTGTAAATAGTTGTGAAGGAAAAGTATATATGTAAAGATTGAAAATTATGGATTTGAGGGTTGTGAGCAACTTTGGGTAGAATGAGGAAGGAAATAGAGAAGGGAAGAAGGAAATGATCATTTGAATAGTGCTAGATGCTGTTCTAAGTGAATTTTTACAAGTATTATCTCATTTAATTCTCACAACAACTCTGAAGAGTAGATGTAACTCTGCAATAGCTTGATTGTGCAGTTGAACAAACCAAGGCAAAGAAAGGTTAATTAACTTGCCAAGGGTCCTGTAGTTAGTAAGCAGAAGAGGTCCCATTTGAATTCAGGTTTTCTGTAAGACTCAGGATTCAGGACTCTTAACATCTATGATACCAGCTGGATCTAGGCTCAGGAACAAAGGGACTCATGGAGGGGTCAGCCTTTAGAAAGAAGGGAAATCTCTTTTAGATACTAGGAATGAGAAGAGGAAATGGTAGGCAATGGTGTCAAAGAGCTATCAGAGGAGACATTATGAGATGAGGAAGAAAAGGGGAAGACAGAATTTATGGTGAATGAGCCTTTTTTTAACTAAGAAAGAGTTAAGGACCTAAATTGAGAGACCAAGGGTACTATGGGGGTGCTGTGAGAGGAGAAAAATACAGTGTTTGGGAGAACAGGATATAGAGATTGGGATACAACCTCAGAGATCAGTAAAGAATGGACATTCAGTTTAGACCAGATAATAAATTAGTAGATTGCTCAAACAGTATAGCTGCCTGATCTCTTCCAGTTCAATTTTATAGGGCATGAATAGAAGTAATGGAGACAGATAGTGAGAATAAGGTGGAATTAGAGTTCAGAAAAGTCATAGGCAATGATAAACCATTAAACACTTTGGTTAATCAGCTCTATGAATGCCATAGAATTTCTTGTCCCCATCCCATCCAATTCAATGGGTGTTACTTATTATGAAGTCATCTTCCTTTTTCCCAGGGATAACCTCTTTTCTCACCTGCCCATATAAAGAAGGGCTCTGCCCCCATGCTCATTTCCAATTATCCTCTTCAATTTTTCAGTACAGTGCTCTGAATCCTTACTAAATGCTTGAGATATTAAATGAATCACTAGGACTCTAATAAGCTACTTCCATAAGGGTCACTTACCCGCCTTATAGACCCATGAACATTATCATATAAGGTCTACATTGCACTCAAGCTACAAGACATACTGTATGAGCCAAAATGTATGAGCCACAGGGGTGCAGTGGATAGAGCACAGGCCCTGGAGTCCGGAGGACCTGAGTTCAAATTGGGCCTCAGACACTTAATAATTACCTAGCTGTGTGGCCTTGGGCAAGCCACTTAATGCTGCTGTCTTGCAAAAATAAACTAAAAATAAGTATGAGCCACTATCAGTCACCAATTAAATATTTTTAAAGATTGAGCAAAGCACTTTTTGTAGTAGCGAGAACTAGAAATGAAATTAATGTCTATTGATTGAGATAACTAAATTGTTATACATGAATGTAATGAAATATTATTAAGAATTATCCAGGTGGCACAGTAGATAGATTTCCAGGCCTAGAATCAGGAAGACTTGACTTTAAATCTAGCTTTAGATACTTACTGGTTGTATAAACCTTGGGAGAGGTACCTCACCTCAGTTTCCTCATCTGCAAAATGGAGATGATAATAATAACTATCTCCTGTGGGTGTTGTGAGAAACAAATGAGATAATAATTTAAAAGTGCTTGGCATACTGCCTGACCCATAGCAAGTTCTATGTAAATGTAGCTACCACTGTCTATTTATTTAGCTACTTTTAACCATTATTGTTATTGGTAAGAGTTGTTATAAATTTACTCATTATGATTAGAGTTATTATAATGCTGTAAGAAATTACAAATATGAGGACTTCAGAAAAACATGAGAAGACACACATGAATTCATACAGAATAAAGTAAGCAATATATACCATTATTACCACACTTTAAAAAGAAAGAGCAATAAAATAAAACATGAATGCCATATTCTAATGACCTAACTTTTGTACCTTTGTTATAGCAGAAGATTCACTGGCTAGAGGTAGGTAGAAGGCAGATATTCAGAAATGAAAGTGATATAAAACCAAAAAATATCAATGTAATGAATATTGAATATTAATCCCATATGTGATTTGTGATTAGTTCTGATAGTGACAACGGAATCACCATCCCCTGCAGAAGCATGTAAGAAGCAATGTTTCAAAGAATCTTAGAAGTAAAAGAATCCTTGACTTTCATTTAATATAACCTCCTCCTGAAGCATAGATATTAGGAACAACATTAGAAGAGGTAACTTAGAGATGATCTAGTCCAACTCTTGTCACTTTACTCCTGCTCTAGAACCTCTAGAACCCTGCCTCTGATAAAGCTCTTCTCTCTGATTGATTAGTTCCTCCCAGAACCTCCATTTAAAAGGGTCATCCAGGACCATTTCTTCATTTCCCAGGAAGCTACATTTCTCTATCATTCTCCAACCTCACCATCCATCTTTTCAGTGCTTTTGAATGGGTTCTCTCTCCTATTCAAATATAAACCCCTTGAGGACAGGGACTATCTTTCTTGGCACTCAAAGAGGATAACTGACATACCTAAGGTCAGAGCTAGGATTCAATTTAGGATTTTCTGGCTCAGATCCAATGATCTTTTCAACATAACATGCTGCCTCAAACATTCTTCCCCCATGTAGTTTTAATCCCATCACTGGCCTTAATTTAAGAAGGAGAAAAGAGAAGGGTATATATATATATATGTATATATGTGTGTGTGTGTGTATATATACATATATATATATATATTTAGCTAAGGAGAGGAGATGGGTTTTAATTTGGTCTACATCACATTGAATTTGCATATCCTTGGCAAATTTTTTCAATTCCACAAAATGACATTTGTCAACTGTAAAATGGAGGAAATAAAACTCACGCTACTAGCTTGATAGATTGCCAAAAGAAAACCCTATTCAGACTTTTGAATGCTGTAGAAATATGAGCTTAGGTGAGCTGATAATCAATCTAGAATTGTCATGATGTTGTCATCTTTCTTCTTCTCAGTAGCAAAGGAAAGACATGGAGGGAAGAAGTTGTCACTTTGGTTTCCATTGGTGTCTTTGGCCTGCTCTTGCCCTCTGCATCAATTCTGGTATATGCCAGAACAAAGACTGACTTCCAAATGGAACTGTGCTTCCTTCCCAAAATGTTCTCTCTGACTCCTATAGCCTCCAGCACTTGGGCAGTCATACCATACCTTTGAAATATAACACCACAATTTCATTTTCTGGCTTCCACTGGTGTTTACTTCCATTGTCCCAGTGTGACTCAAAATGCTGGTCTTTCACTTCATTTTTATGAATGATTATTCATTAAAAGCCTACTATGTGCTGAATGATGTATTGAGAAGACTATAAAAGAACTAGGAGACCTGGCTCCTGTCCTACAGGAGGCAAAGTTCTATCATTTACTGCTGCAGGATGTTCATTCTCATCATACTGAGTAAAACTAGACCTTTGCAAGTGGAATCAGAAATGAAAAGAAGAATAATATGTTATTAAAGTTTGAAATTCCTGGTAACACCCAAACCCTGAGAAGTAAGGGAAGTCTGCCCACACCATTAATCAACCAATCAAGTAGCATTCCTGCCAGAGTTATTTATCACTGAACCTGCTAAGTCTGAGATACTATTCATCTGTAACAAGTTATGTCTAATCAAGCCTGGCTGAAACAACAGTTCACTGTTATTAATCATTGGAATAATAGACTAGACTCTAATTGATGGACAGTCATCATGTCTTATTATTTTTGCACTTGTTTTGTCTGTTCTGCCTTCCCCGCCCCCCCACCTGTGATTTTGCTTCTTGCTGTGAAATCCAAGTATAGAAATTCTACCCACTGATACAAATAAGCACCTTAACTGCAACTCCCAGGCTTAGAAAACCAGCTAGAGTGTGAAGAGGTTAAATTGCTTTAGAGGAAGCTAGGTGGTGCAGAAGATAGACCTGGACTCAGAAAGGAGTTTAAATCCTGTTTCAGACTCTAGTTGACCCTGAACAAGTCACTTAACCTCTATAAAGCCTAGGTGTATAATATCCCTCATTGCAAAAGGGAAATAATAATATAATGCCTACTTCCTAGGGTTGTAAGGATAAAATGAGATAATACTTACAGAGTAACATTCAAGGACTTTGTCATTGCTAAGCATATTATTCTATCCACTGTACTATGTTGCTTTTCATCTTTGCATTTAATGTCCACTTACTAGGGGTTTTTTAAATAATTGAGGAAATTCATGACTACTCCAAGAAAATTTTTGCAAGGATCTATACATTTATGAAGTAATATCTTTTTTTTGTATGAGGAAAAGACCCATATAACTAAGAGTAGGGAATAATGTCACATAAGTTAAAGATGTGACCTTCTAATGATGAAGAAACTGAGAATCCAAGAGTATCCAAAGTTTTAAACATTTTAAAATACAAATTAACTACTCATGTTTTTTTCATATTTAATTTCACTTTTGTCCGTGTCTTTTTTTTGACATATTGAAACAGTCTCAATAACTGTGCATAAGCTTAAATCATCCTCAGTGGTTCACTGCTTACTACTATCCTGTTTTTATCTCTCCTGAACTTCCTTCTGTTTTGTTTTCTATTCATTCAAAATGTGTCATTAATATTTCTTTCCTTTATTTCAATTGGTCTTTACCTTCCTCTTCCACATCCCCCTAAAATAGTTTCTCTTTCTAACAAACTTTAACTAGGCAACTAGGTGGCACAGTGCATAAAGCACCAGTTAGAATCAGAAGGACTTGAATTCAAATTCAGCCTCAGATACCAACTGTGTGATCCTAGAGAAGTCATTTAACCCTGTTTGCTTCTGTTCCTGATCTGAAAAATGAGCTGAAGAAAGAAATAGTAAACCATTCCAGTAACTTTGCCAAGAAAATGCAAAATGGGGTCACAAAGAGTTGAACATGACTGAATACCCACACACACAAACAAACAAGTAAATCGTCCAACTCTTTTGCGTGGCATTCAAGGTCCTTCACAATCTGACTACCTTTCCAGATTTATCTTAGAGAGGGGAACTCATTACTTATTTTTCCCTTCCCTGCTGACTATGTTCTTGGTAAAGTGGAGAATTCTCTTCCCCCGACCATGCACTGATCTTTTTCACCTTAATGCCTTGCTTGGAAATGCAGTATAATATAGTGGGTATATTACCCATATGACTAAGTTTAGGGTCACAAGTTCTCTGATCCTCTATTTCTTCATCTACAGAATGGGATAAATATAGCAACTGCCATATAGAATTATGTAAGCCTTACATGAGCTTATAAATCCTAAAGTGTTATATAAATCAGTTATTTTTTTCATTTATCCCTATTTCTGGAATATCATTATTCTTCAGTTTTACTTTTAAATTCATACCCATTCTTTAATAATCAAATCAAATATTATTTCCTCCATCAAGCTATCTTCATATGCCATTGATTGCTAACACAATTATGACTTTAGATGGCACTTTATTTTGAAATTTTTAATGCACTTAAATGATATTATATAAAATAGTTACTTGTATATGTGTCTTATCCACCTGCTGAAATTTGAACTTAATGAGGACATGAGATGTCACTCATCTTAATTTTTGTCACTTTACCTAAACCTATATTTTTAATTCAATTAAATTTAATAAATGATGAATGACTATACCAGATCTTCTCATTTACTCTAAAATCATTCATAAGTAGACAATAGTACAACTGCAATTCTATAACTCATCCATTTCCACTGCTTTTTTACAGTATGTGAAAGACATAGCTACTTAATATACATATGAGATGAACAATCCATTTTCAGATTATAAACATCCCCTAAAGGAAATATATATATATATATGTATGTATGTATATATATATATATATGTGTGTGTGTGTGTGTGTGTGTGTGTGTGTATCTACATATATATGGACATCTTTTTTTATACATTTGGATCAAAAACATAGAAAGAAATCATCTTCTTTCCTTGAAGAAGAACACTATTAAGCAACAAAATAACCTTTTGGCATATTGCTGCACTTCCAGTTAGGTTGCCCTGATACTCTAGGATGAAAAAAATTGTCAATGATCTAACATCATTAATTTCTTATACACTGGCAGAAACTGAAACACCCAACAACAAATGTAGGGAGCTTTTAGACCCCTGCTCATTAGATCATAATCTCTTAGAGGGCAAGGACTGTCTCTTGCTTGTTTTTTGTACCCTCACCACTTAGTACAATGCCTTTCACAATATAGTATGAGCTTAATAATTCTTATTGACCAACTGGCGAAATGTAAGAGATTTTATTGTCTACAACTTTTAAAAGAAGGCAAAAATGGACCTAATTATTTTTATAGGTTTGTTCTTTCATCATAAGTTCATGTAATGGCAACCTTGATTCTTGCAACAAATATTTACAAAATTCATTCTACCTCCAATTCTTTCCGGTTTTCAGACCTTTCCAGTGTTTGCCAAATTCTAGATTGACCACCAGGGGGTGCACCAATCCCCTTCAGAACATTCCAAGAGCCCAAATCTTGCTATCAACATTAACATAGATTATATTCTTACAATTTAAATATGGCTGAAAATTTCAGTTCCAAACACAGGCTCTATTCTAGCAGGTCTATGGCTTTCCTCCACTAGAATTCTATGGAAAATGCATTTGCCTTTCTTTATGATTCTAGATAACTCATAGAGGATTCACTGAGTTTAATTATTCCAACTTTTATTGTACTTGATATTTCCTCCTGTGACCATAACATACAGAAAGAATTGTTTCAGGAATTATTTCAGGTAGTAAATTGCTGTCTTAATGTTTCAGTTGCAGAACAAGTAGCTTGGGAACCAAAATCAAAAAGAAAGGTCCATGAAACAGATGCATAAAATCGAATTAAGAGACAAATATATTACAGGCTTCATTGACAAAAAGGAGTCCTCAGAGACCACTATATTAACAAAAGTATTTTGCCACTCAATTGTTCTTTGCCTGCATCTGTCACACACCCGCACATGTTAAACAATAAAAAACTAAACTAAATACAAAAACCTACTCCCAAACCATCCAAAGTAAACAGAAACCCTCCCAAATATTGCACAGATTTTTGATTTTTTTTAACCCTGAACACACCAATGATCTAAAGATAAAAGTAAAAAGGAACCACCGAGGATAAACAAAGATTTCCAAGCTCCTAGAGTTTTCATGAAAAAATACTAACAGTATTTCGATTATAATAAAGAAAGAGAAAGCATTCTTCATCTAGTACCTCAAAATAGAAGAGGTGTGTGGAGGTATACATGAGTAGGTTCCTAGAGGTCAGATACCTGTCTTGTTACAAGAACTGGGTGAGGATCTCACTGTTTCTGCTTTCACAGATTGAACACACTGACAAATAAAGCATGACATGGTTCTTTTTGTGCTAAATATCTTGTTTATCAATAATAATAATTCATATTTATCTTTTTTTTTAAGATTCACAAAGGAGTTTCCATATGACAACTCTGTGGGGATAGGTAATGAAACAATTATTAGTCCTATCTTACAGATGAGGAAACTGAGACTCAAAGATTAAAGTCATTAGTTTCCCCATACTAGCACAGCTAATAAGTCTCAGGGCTGAGATTTGAACAAAGGAATCCTAACTTTGTTTCCCACACTTTCTTTGTGTACCACACAAGGAGGCAGCTATAAGATAGCTAGATAAGAAATGGGGCAATGGAAAACCATCACTTCTACATAAAATGGCAACAAGATGGATCCATGCAGGGTGGGGGGTGGATGGAGAATACTGTTTTATGGAGAATATCACTTGAGAGGTAGATCTAATGCCAGGGAGCCAGGATTCTAGCCCCATTCTACCATGACTTGGATTGTGACCACGGTCAGCCTCTTTAGGATTTCTGGACTTTTCTTTCACCATTTGGGAAGCAAGGGAGGACAGATGAGAAGGAGAACAAGAGACAAGAGAGATGGAAACTTTTTAATATGTCCTTAAAAGCCTCTTTATAGAGATGAGTAATAAAAGATTGGGGCCAACAAACATATTCAACCTTTCCACATTTTTGCTAAACAGTTATAAAACTAGGAGTATCCTAAGGTCACTGTTAAAGGAATACTACCTCTTTTTTGCATCTAAATTAAAAGGGGGGAGGAGAAAAGTTAAGATAGTCTCATTCCAAGTTAAAAAAAAAAGCCATACTCTGTACTGTTTGATGACTATGTTGTAGAAAGTGTTGAATCTGTCTCAAGATACTGCATGAATCATTGGAAAAACTGGTGGATTCGAAGTCAGGAGGCCTGGGTTTGAATCTCAGTTCTAACTTGTTATCTATATGATCTGGGGTGAATCAGTTACCTTCTCTGGGTCTTTGCTACTTCAACTGTGAAAGTGCATCTAAGATTCTTTCAATTCTAAACCTATGGTCTAATGAGAGATCTGCAGATAACAAATTCCTAGCTCAAATGCCAATAAAATCACATTTATCTTTTTTCTTTTCTTCATTCAAAACCAAAAGGGATACTAGGAAATTCTGTCTAAGTCATGCCCTGCATACATAGAGTACCTTTTTTCAAAGAGGTCAAGTAAGACTGAATGTTACTATAATTGTGTCATTGACCTGAGTGAAATAATTCAATGATTTCAATCCATTTTATAGTGCCTGAATATCTGCAACTATTAATTGTCATTTGGGTAACTGAATAAAGTGGACTTTGTTTATTGGCCCCTTGGGAGGGAAAGGGTCTATTTTATCAGTATACAAATTGCACACAAATTAAATTTTAACATTTCTCACTATATGAACTGATGAAGAATGAAGTAGAAACAAAAAAAACAAATTATACTAAAACATCAAAATTATACAAACAAATAATTTTGAAAATTTTTATAAACTTATGAGCAATAACATGAGCAAAACTAGTAGAACAATTTTTGCAATATCAACAACTGTAAAGATGACTTTGAAAGCTGTAAGATTTATGATCAAAATAATGGTTATCTATGTGCAGAATGAGACCTATGTATTTTGTATTCAAAGAGAGATTTTTCTTGGCTGCATATTTGCTAAAATGAATTTTTTCTTTTTTTTTTCAATGAAGCAAGGGAAAGGAGGGAACAAAAACAAAGGGTTTTTTTTACATAAATATAAAACACTGAAAATAGAAAGGGAGGGGCTCCTAATGTGGAATATTATGCGTACTCTTAGAAAGTCATCATATTATTAGTTTTTGCTTAATTATTTTACTTTGTTATAAGAGACCTCTTAGTGGGAGTAATTTGAAAATTCTTATAATGCAAAGCAAAACACAAAAATAAAGTATAAAAATAAAACATTGGGTCAAAGTCAGATTTAGCTTCACCTGAAAGCAATTTCCTCCATATTTTAAAGACCAAGTGAGGTAAAATCATTTAGTTGTATTGGTTTAAAATAAACTTTTTTTCCTCTTCCAAAGCTTTTGTGAAAAACAGAAAAGAATAAACCTGTTTACCTTCTAGATTTATGTTTTTGTTTTCCAGGTTTTCTCTCCTAATTGCTAATCCTAAAGATGAGGTTCTGTCTGTGTGACTGAGCCAAAAGTTTCTTCTCTCCATCACTCCACCATCACCACCACAGCTTTCTCCCTCCTTCCACTGAGATATCATAATCCATTTTGATCTCAGGCATTGTAAAAGTCTAACCATTCCCACAGCAACAGACAGATGTCACTGACAGAAAATAATGAATTCTAAAAAATCAGCAGGCAAAAGGGGAAAAGAATCAGGCAGAGGGGTAAGGCTTTTAGTTGGTAAATAAATCTTCCCTTTATTTCCCATTTACAGAATTGAAACTATAACTTGAAGTATTTGTCATATGATAATATTCACAATGGCTCAGCAAACTTTGCCCTATGCAATTCCATACTTTTCACTAATAAATATCAACATTGTTCCTACATGCAAAGTAATTTAACATTCAGAAAGTTTTCCAAATCACTAGCACATTTCTTGAGCCTGAATTTACTCATCTATAGAATTAGAAAACTAGATCTTGCACTTCATAAGTTATTATGGAGAAAATCCTTCAAGAATGATAGAAGTCAATGAATCTTGCCTTAAAAGTCGTTTCCCCCAAATCAACAATAAAACATCATTTACCTGCATAGACACAGTCTAACTCTCCAAAACTGGCAGCATAAATCAAAGCAACAATGGCTTACAAGGGCTTTTTGTTTTGTTTTGTTTCCCCTGTAATCAGCATATAGGAAGTATTTAATTAATGATGCTGCTTACCTAGCTTACTTAGTGACTTAATGATGTCACTAACATAGCTAACAATCATCTTAGCTTAACAATCATTTTGAGAGGAGAACTAGAAGGCTCAATGGGGATGAGAGCTGAAAGACATATTAGAGATCCCACTTCCTGTTTTTGCAGATGAAGAAACTGAGGTCCAGAGAAATTAAATGCCTAGCCCAATGTTCCCCAGACAGTGAGCTGGGTTTTGAACTCAGGCCTTCTGGCTCCAAATCCAGTGGTCTTTCCACTAGCTATACTATCTTCCAAACTTGTCAAAATATTTATGCTTAAATCCTTAGGGAATGTATTATCAAATAATCGACAAGCATTTACTAGTACCTACAGAAAACCAGGGATAGCCCTCAGTACTAGAAATACAAATGGGGAAGAGAAATGATCCCTCCCCTCAAGGAGCTTACACTCTTCAAGGGGTGCATACTTTCACATATAAAGAAATATAAAATATGTACAAAATAAATCCACAATGATTTGGAGAGAGAGCACTGAAAAAAGAAGAATCAGAACAGCCTCTTCAAGGAGATGGCACTTAAGCCAAGCCTTAAAAGAAGCTAAGGAAGTCCATGGTTAGAGGTAAGATGTGGAAAGAGGAAATGAAATATCATGCTTTGGAACACAGAGTACATCATGGAGTTGGGAGAGAATCATAGGTTTGAGCTAGACTGTAAAGATCTCTAAAATGTCAGAAAGAGGAGTTTGTATTTTATCCTAAGAACCACTAAAGTTTCTTGATGACAGGGTTGACATGGTTGAACCTATGCTTTTAGAATATCGTTGAATAAGAATATTGGAGAGAGAAGAGACTGGTGCAGGGAGAAAAAAAATGAGGCTCTTGTGACAGTATGAGAGAAGAGATGAGGACATGATATCTCATAACAACACTTTTTAATGTAGCAAAGAAATGAAAACAAACTGTTGTATATGAATGTAAAGGAATATTATTGTGCAGAAAAAATTACAAATGTGAGGAAGCTAAGAAAAATGGCAAGATTTATAAGAACTAATACCCTATGAAGTAAACACCAGAATAAAGTTTTCAGCAAGCTATAAATGAAAAGTGTCACCAAAATGAAACGTAATAGACTGACAAAACAGATATGGTTTTTGACATTATCACACTTTTGTTTGTTTTTTATTTGTCTGTTGTAAGCAGTTATCTCAATTATGATGGTGTGGGTGAGGTAGTAGAGTATAAAAAGAAATATTTTGATGTATAAGCAAAAAAATTAATAGGAAAGAAGCTCCCTATCACATTTTCTATCTGTTCATCATGATCATATTCAATATATAAAAATATTAATTAAAAAGTACCTTATCTTTTGGCTTTACACTATGCCCCATTTTTCCCCCTAAAAGAGGAAATTCCATCCATCACAATGAAAGGAACCCAGTCATTAGTCTATCAATCTCATTTAAACACCAAACACTGGCAAAATGGTTGACTCAACAGATGGTCTGTTCCTACAATTTACTTCAGAAGCAGGAAAAAAAAAAGAGGAAAATATAAGAAATAGATAACATCCTAAGCAAACTCCTACAACATATTTTTAAAAGCAAACACATTTATTTGTAAAAACAAACAAAAGAGAACCAACTTATTTGAGGAAAACATTGACAAAAACAATTTAAAACATTGAATGGTATTTTTGAAAAGAACATTTTGATTGCATGTCAGTGTTCATTGTAATGAGTGAAACATGTTAAAGAGGGGGTTGAATAGATAAGTTAATGTTCCATTTCTACAATTACGGCTATTTTTACCTTCTTTCATGGACAGGGTTTAGCAAAGCCAAACAGAGAAACATGAACAAAATGTGTCAGAGAAGTCACTGGAGCCACTCTTTGTTTTCCTATAATCCATACCCCAGAAAATGAAATTCAGAAATTGGGAGGAAAGAGGAAGTGGGTGAGAATGAAGGACTTACAGGTTAGTTGCTGGTTTTTAAAATGTCCATTGGCTTGGCATTTCTTCCAAATGTTCTTAACCAGCAATAACAACAAACCCAGGAATGCTTACATTTTGCCAATACTAATTTTTCTTTGTTCCCTAGAGCAAATTTTGTGTAAAGCTTTTTTTTAAATCTACAACAAGGTTCAACCTCAGGAAAAAAAAGGTTGAATTCTTAGTAACTGCAGGTGCATGGCACTTATTGCTAATTGGACATCATTGCTTTTAGCAAATCTGGAAGCTGCTAAAAGCTTGCTTTTGCAGCAAAACTGCCTTACCAGTATAACAGGGTTCACATATTACTTTTTTCTGCTATGGCAACATTTCAGCAAAATTTGCCTACCAAAATACAGAGGCAACTTCTTTCCCTTCATACATATAGGCAGTAGTCCCCTTGAAGAATTCTCTTCCTGTGATCGAGGGAAGACTTCTAAGTGCTGAAAAATATTTTCATTTACATAGTATTCAAATGAGATAACCAATCATGCAAAATGGACAGACTTTGTTTCCAGGTCTGTGACATTTATACTACGTTACATAATGAAACTTTATTAGCACATTCTTTATCTTGCTATCCCATCTGTCATATCAATTGGTTGATTCAAAATTTGTAAAACATTTAGAAAGTTAAGTTTTTATTTATGAGGAAAACCAACTTACACTAGATTTTTTTCCCCTGCATCATCATTTGTGTTTACATAGGGATTTGGCTCTGGGATATTTCAAAATACTTTATTGAAGTTGAGCCAGTCTTTCAAATGTGTAATCTACTCACCAGATTTGTGCATTAACTCCTTCAGACCACCAGGATATTGGTTTGGTTTTCCTTTTAACTTGCTATCATAGATTCATAGAATATTGAAAATAGAAGAAATTTTATAGATTGTTCTGATCAATTATTTTCAAACTGGGGGCAAAGCCTGACTCCAGTGGATATGAAATCAATTAATCAGAAGACAGAAAGATGGGTCTCCTCACATTTTCCCCTATAATAACCTACCATGGAGCTTAACTCTAATGAAACCAAAATTTATCCTGTACCCATTATTCTCTAATACACTCCAATCCACTATGCAAATGTGCCGGCCCTGAGGTGTTATTGCCCTTGGGAAAATTCAACATTGTCAAACCCAAGCAAATCTGCTTATTTAACCCCTAAATTGTCTTGTGACTACTATTTGTAGTATTCTGGAGCAATGGCCTGTGAATGAGAACACTACTCTTTCTTTCTTCATTTTGTATGAAATGAAGTGAATCTCAAAGGATAAGCTGATATACGTCGACTGTGATCTATATCTTATATCTCATACGCTGTCTTTCACCCTAACCTAACATTTCTTTTTCAGTCAAGGGCACAGTCATCTTTCCAATTATGCAGGTTCACAATCTCATTGCTGTCTTCTGTTTCTCAATCCAATCTCATCCTACATATTCAATGATACCAAATCTCGTATTTCCACCACAACAGTACTTCTAACTTCTAGCCCTCAAACAAACACACTTTGGATCTAGGCTTCATCACTTTCAACCTCCTTAATTGGTCCTCCTCTTTCATCCATCTTCCACACAGATGCCAAAGTAATTTTCCTAAAGCACAGATCTGACTATTTGTCACTTCCCTATTCAGTAAACTCCTGTGATTCCCTAATGTCTCTAAGATCAAATATTATTTCATCTTTATCTCATTTTAGTTTCATTTCTATTTTGCATGAGTTTTCTAATGTGTATAAATAGTAATGCAGTAGAGTTGCTGCTGTTGCTGTTCAGTGTTTTCATTGATGTCTAATTCTCCATGAACCTATTCAGGAATTTCTTGGTAAAGATACTGGAGAGATTTGCCATTACCTTTTCCAGCTCATTTTTTCCATTGAAGAAACTGAGGCAAATAGTATTAAGTGACTTGCCAGGGTTACATAGCTAGTAAATGTCTGAGACCATATTTGGAAGATGATTTTTTTCTGACTCCAGGCCCTGTACTCTATCCACTATGGCACCTAATTTCCTTCCAATACAAGTTGAAATTACATACTACATGTATAAAATTTATCAGTAAGCACTTGTACATGTATTATGTATATATATGTATATATATATATATCTCCTCATTTTTTTACTGTTATGAGTATATAACCAAAAATAATTAAGAAATATTAATCTAAAGAAACAACAGTCTACTTCAACTGCCCTCAGTTTTCATTTGAGAAAACAGAAGTCCAGTGAGGTTTAGTGACTTGTCCAAGGTGACAAAACTGGAAATCAAATTCAGCTCATCTGTCTGTAATCCCAAACTTTGTCCAATATACCACACTCCCTCCCATTTTTAGGCTTCAAATAAAGGGACTTAGTTCCCAAAGTCAGTTATGCAGTTTGTAGACTAGCAATGTTTTAGGCTTCTTCTCCTGCTTAACCATTTCCACTGTTCACTAGTACCTCTGACAGAAGACAAGCAGAAGGGTAAAGAGGTGACATTTGGGTCAGTCAATTTATTTCTTGAAAGGTGTCTCTAATAAAAGTTGTGTTGAGAGAGAAGGTTGAAATTACAGACTAAAATGAGGTCCCTGGGTTATTCACTCCATTTATCTTTGCCACATCCATTCCCTGTTAGCATGAACAAGCTGTAAAAAGAGAACTGAAGGCTCTCTTACAACTCTATGGGACTGCTAAATAGCCCTAGGACAAGTAGTTCAGCAAAAAGGGAAATCTGTAATTATAAAAACACAATTAAACCTGGAGTCAAGAATGTGGTCCAAAAGAGTACGAAGAATTTTAAGAAATCTCTGGGAAATATTTCTCTAGTAAAAGAAAACTTTTTGGCTTTGATGTATTGGGTTCTTGTTTTCTTTTTTTTTTTAAACTAAGGGCTTACCTCCTACAACCCATCTGTCTAGTCAATGATTCATTCATTAAAGACATACTTACCAAAAAACATATTGAGATGTACTCACTTAATTTACTGCTATTTCCTTTGTATTCTGATTTTTAAAATACCTGATATCCACAATGCCCTAAGGCACCTATCTGGCATCACAGATTCCACTTTTTATTTATGGGTGGGGTCTCTCATAAACTGATGATCTGAGCTAGAAACTGACCAATCAGGAGAGCAGACCTCAGGGCAAATGATGGTTTGATCTTATCCAACACACAATTAATAAGTGCCAGAGCCAGAATTCAAATCCAGATCCTCTGGCTCTTTAAGTAAAAGAACTCTTCCATTATGTATCTTCAAAAAAAGATATTTTTAAAATTTTATTATAACCAATTGATGGATTCCATTCTAGATGACAAAGTAAATTAAAGGGAATAGCTCAAGTCTAATACAACTACTCTAACATGGTTGAAAAAAGGACATAAAACTGAGCAATGCTTTTAAAAAAATGTAAAAATTTCTTCCTACATTTTCCAGTTCTGTCTCTAAAAAGAGACAGAAAACTACATGAACTAGGGAAGTATTTAGTCACAAAAGTCCAACCTTAGAGTTAATACAATTACTAATAAAATTGAATCTTCATAGAGGCCATGGAATATAATAGATAGCATAAAGGTTTGTAATTGAATTCTAGCTAGCTCAGGTAGTTACTGCTTTTATTATCTTGGTCATTATTTGACCTCCAGTTTCAACAACTATTTTTTTAAAAATGTGATCTACAAAATTTCTTCTATAATATAAACATGGTCTTGATAACAAAAACAGACAGAAACAAGACAAAGAAAATTATAGTCCAATTTTAATAATGAATAGCAACACAAAATTTTTAAATGAAATATAAGCAGAGACTACAGTAACATATCAAAAAATTATACATTATACCAAGAATGCAAAAATTGGTTTAATGAGAAAAACCTGAATATAATAGACCCTAATGGTAACAATAACAAAAAATAAGATTATCATTTAAATAGATGAAAAGAAAACTTTTGACAAAATATAAGATCCATTAATATATTTGTAAAAACTATGAGGTTAAGGAATAAATGGAACTTACTTCAATATAATAAATAATATCAATCTAAAACCAAATGCTGGTATTATATGTAATGGGGAAAAACTAGAAACTTTTCCAAAAATATTGGGTTAAAGCAAAAAAAGTGCAACAGCATACTTATTATTTGATATATTTCTACAAATACTAACTTTAGAGAAACAAGAAAAGGAAACTGAGGGAATAAGCAGAGGCAAAATTTTAAAAATAAATTGTCACTTTCTGAAGATGATATGACCTTTACATTAACAACTACAGATTCAGTTGAAAATTTAACAATTAATAGCTACAGCAAAATAATAGAATATAAAAACCCACACAAAATGTCAACCCTTGTATATGTTGCTATCAAAAATCAACAGGAAGAGAGAAAGAGAAATTGTATTTAAAATAACTATAGAATGTATAAAATATTTAGAAATCCATCTAAGCACAAACAAGAATTATATTAGCACAACTACAAGATACTCTTTACAGAAATAAAGACTGACTTAAATAAGTAGAAAGATATTTACTGCACATAGTTGGGTCATGGTAGTAAAAATGACAACACTGGCTACAATGATATACTTAAGATGTGCCCTAACAATTTGTTCTTTTCTTGCTTAGTGAGAACAACAAAACTCATCTCAAGTGGTTAATTATATCAAGAGGAATGATGAAAAAAATGAAAAAAGAGTGGGCCTCATTGTAGCAGGTTGCAAACCATATTACAAATCGGTAATCTGAAAATTATCTGATAATGGTTGAAAGAGTAATCAGCGAAACTAGTCAAAATGTAACAAATAGAAACATACACAGTTGCATAGTATTCAAAAACTAAAAGACCCCAACTTCTGAGGAAAGGACTCACTATTTGATCCCCCAAAATTGAGAAACAGGGAACTCGTCTGGAAGAAATTAAATTTATACTAAATCTCCCACCTTACAAAGATATATAAATAAATTAATTATCAAACAAACAAATAAATAACAAGCTCTTCATGAATACACAACTTAAGAATAAAAAAATCACATCATAGACAAATTAAAAGAACAAAGAAGGAAATACCTTTTGTAACTATGGATAGAAGAATAATTCATAACCAAATAAGTGATAGAATCCCAAAAGATAAAATGGATGGGTTTGATTCCAGAAAATTTAAAAGTTTTTGCATAAACAAAACTAATGTAGTTAAAATCCAAAGGGAAGGGGTTAACTGAAAACATTTTAACAAGTTTCAATGCTAAAGTTCTAATATCTAAGATATAGTGAGAATTATTTCAAATATACAAGAACAAGAACCATTTCTCAATAGAGATATTATCAAAGGATAGGGCCATGAAATTCTCAAAGGAAGAAATACAATGCTAGAGGAACTACAAGAAAACAATCACATCATATCCTTTGATCCAGCGATACCACTTATAGGTCTGTATCCCAAAGAGATCATAAAAAGGGGGAATGAATCCACATATACAAAAATATTTCCTAACAGTTCTTTTTGCAGTGGCAAAGAATTAGAAATTGAGGGGATGCCATCAACTGGGGAAATGACTGAACAAATTTTGGTATATGAATGTGATGAAATATTATGGTTCTGTAAGAAATCATGAGCAGGCAGATTTCAGAAAAACCTGGAAAGATTTATATGAACTAATGCTGAGTGAAATGAGCAGAACCAGGAGAACATTGTGCACATTAACAGCAACACTGTAATGATCAACTATGAAAGACTTGGTTCTTCTTAGCAATCCAGTGAACAAACACAGTTCTAAAAGTCACGTGATAAAATGTCATTTCACATCCAGAGGAAAAAACTATGGAGTCTGAATGTAGATCAAAGAATAAGACAATGGCTAGGTGGTATAGTGGATAGAGCACTGGCCCTGGAGTCAGGAGTACCTGAGTTCAAATCCAAACTCACTTAATAATTTCCTAGCTGTGGGGTCTTGGGCAAGCCACTTAACCCCATTGCCTTGCAAAAGAAAAAAAACCTTAAAAAAGAATAATACTATTTTCACTTTTAAAAGGTGATTTTATATTTTTTTTTCTTCCTCATGGTTTCTTTTCCTTTCTGTTCTGATTCTTCTTTCACAATATGACTAACATGGAAATAGGTTAAACATGATTGTACATATATAACCTATATCAGGTTTTTCACTATAATAGATTTGAGAAGGAAAGAAAGGAGACAGGAACATGTGAAACTGAAAATCTCACCAAAAAAAATCAATGTGAAAAACTATATTTACAAGTAATTGGAAAAAAAATTTAATTTAATTTAAAAAAGAAAGAAAGCAATCACATTAATGCATTGTTGTCAGAACTATAAATCAGTTCAACAATACTGAAAAGCATTTTGGAATTATCACTAAATTGTGCAAACTCCTAGATCTAACAATAATTTTATTATACTTATATTTCAAGAAGATCAAAGAGTCAAAGAAAAGATTCCAATACACAAGTATGTTTATGGGAGCCATTTTTGTTTGCAGTCAAAAACTGAAAACTAAAAGGTGACTTTTAATTGGAGAATGACTGAACGCATCATGACATATGAATGAAATGAAGCATTGTGTTGTTAAAAATGGTGAAATGGACAATTTTAGAGAGTGGAAGTTTTGGATAAAGTAATGCAGAGTAAAATGAACAGAATATGAAAAACTTTTTGTAAAATACATTTTTTTGTAAAACATCCTATTCAATGCAATAGCCAATCATGATTGCAGAGGGTTCATGAGAAATATACTACTTACTTCCTGACTCAAGATACAAAATGAGAATATATTTTCAGATAATAAAAATAGGGAGATGTTTTACTTTATAAGTGCATTTGTTACAAAGTTCCTCCCCGCCATGGAGAGAGAAGGGACTAGGAGAAAGATGAGGGATAGATGTAGGGTTACCCCACCCAAAAAAGAAGTTTATTGCATATTTTTAAAATATAAAAAGAGCATAAAAAGATCAGAAAGAATAAAATTAAACTGTAAATACAAAAATTCAAAGTTCCCTGTAAAATTTTCTTTATTCTAAATGGAAGGGGGTGCATTTTCTTAACTCTTTTCCAGAGCTAAGCTTAGTCATTATAGTCCTCCTATAGGATGGTTTTCTTTTTTCTTTCTAATTCTATTGTTGTAGAACTTATGTGTTATATCTTTCTGCTCCTGCTTACTTCCCTCTGAACCAGTATGTATGTCTTACCATGTTTTTCTCAATTTTTCATGTTCATTTTCTTATGTCACAATAATATTTCATTATATTTATTTGTTAACCATTTCTCTAATGAAAGACACATACTTTGTTTCCATTTCTATTGCTGCTACAATTTAAATGCTACATTTGGCTTCATTTTTCATTTATCTGAATGATTCTTTTTGTTCTGAATTGAGCAATATTTTAGATCCATAAAGAAACAGACATCAACTCAAAAACAATAAGGAAGTGGATTCATCATGTTTATAAAGTCAATTGATCTAAAGATCTGACCCACTTTTCTTAATCTCAAGCCTTCACCCATAAAAAATTAAAAAAAAGAAAAATAAGCTGCGATGGCAAATAAAAAAATTGAGTAAAAGTATGCCTACATTAAGCAAAGAAAGAACCAACCCAACTAAGCCAACTAGGTAGGTGATACAGTAAATCTACTGAACTGGACCTAAAGTCTGAAAAACCTGAATTTAAATCCAAATTCCAACATTTATTAGCTGTGTGCTCCTCAATTTCTTCATCTATAAAAAAATGGCACCTATAATAATAGCACCTATTTCTTTGAGTTGTGACTATCAAATGAGATCATATTTTTAACAGCACTTTGCAAACCTTAAAGCATTATTTAAAGGCTAGCAACTATTAAGTGCAGAGAGGCTGTTACTAAAATGTTGGTCATGGGTTGCTCAATTTTTTCAATCACAGTAATGCATAAGACATTGAGTATTTGAAATATATAAGAATGGAATACCCACTCTAATGAATCATAGATCTTTCAGCATTAATCATATAGCTTCACCTGTCCTAATTCATAGAAATCTACTGCTTCTGCAGATTTAAAATGCAAAGATTTCAAAGACAGACTAAACTATAGGTTTGTTTTGTAATAAAGCTTTGAGCTTTGACAATGGGTGTTAGCAGATGGTACTATTGACTGAAATTCAAACACAGTTGTGAAATGCACACCTAATCTCATATATCACTAAGGATTTCTAATTCTCTTGGTATGGTGTAAACAAGATAAGTACGTGTTGAAAAAGTCCATCTAGTGTATGTCATAGAGAACAGAGAAAATGTTAGAAAGAAGAGAACAAATGCACCCTAGAAAGGTCAGAAAAAAGGGGAGACATATATGTGCCCTTATTCAATAGCTGAGCTTCCCAGAATGGGGAAGACAACTGCAAGCTACATTGTCACCAGAACAGTCTGCTAAAAGGTGAGTTGAGTAGTTGGATACCAAGATCCGACATGGGAGCCACATTGGGGAAACCTTGTTGAGCCCAGCTGCCTTGGAAAAACTGTCTCCTGAATATCCTGAAGGATATACTCAGCTAGTACCAACATTCATATTATGCCATCAGATCTAAATGCATTTATTGGAAGATCATATGGATTTGGAGTTCCCAGTAAACCATTTATGCAATTTTCCTTGCTTTCTTTTTCTTTACGGTAAAGCTGCCTCTGAAATATCATGACCAGAATACTTGCAGAGATACAGTTAAGACTTAGAGTAATAACTCTGGAAGAAGACTTGGATTGCTTGCAAGAAAAAGCTTGCAAGTAGATATAGGAAGCAAAAGTGGAAAAGCACCAGACTTTAGAATTGTGGAGTTCAGGGACTAGAATCAGTAAAAGTTACTTTCTATATGAAGTCTTTCTTGATCTTCCTAGTACTGGTGAGTCTCTTCTCCACTACCATCTCCACACAAACTCCCATACAAATTACCTTCTTTTTACTCTTTATTTATCACACATCCTGATAGGAGTGCATGTCTCCCTGATAGAATGTGAGTTCTTTGAAAGCACTGTGCTGTTTTTGACCAGATTGGCACCTGAGTCTCTACTTCATAAATACTTGTTGATTGATTGCCTAAAGGCACATCACTAATTAGTGACAAAACTTGAATCTGAGCTCAATCCCTTGATTCTCAGTTTTGTGCTCTTTCTTGTATGGTAGGTTTTATTTACTGTTTTTTTCATTATCTGATGTAATTTTTTAAGGTATGACAACATTTAAATAAATTTTTTTTAAAAACCAAGCATAAAAAAAAGCCAGGTAACTTTATGGGATTGAAATTGATTTTGAATTTAGAGAGAATGAGCAAAAAAGCTTGCTTCTCAGGTGACTGATAGTGGAGATCCTTCAGTGAATATCTACTTCAAAATGAACTGGAGAATGCTTATTGAAAAATATGACCATGGTCCAAAATCCCCAGTGTCATAATAAGCCAAAAAAAAAAAAAAAGAAAAATCAAGATTTTAAAAAGCATGAAGTCAGATAAAGGACACAGCAAGTGAGGTAAATGCAACTTTGGAACAGAAATTAATGGTGACAAGAGATGAGATTGAAAGTGACAAAAGATAAGAACAGCTAGGTGGTGAAGTGGACAGAGCACTGGCCCTGGAGTCAGGAGGACCTGAGTTCAAATTCGAACCTCAGACACTTAATAATTACCTAGTTGTGTGACCTTGGGCAAGTCATTACCTTGAAAGAAATCCCCAAAAAAATGTCAAAAGAAAGGAGCTTCTTTGACTAGTGACTTGATTCAAAACTTTGTCACAAAAATGAAACACTACTGAATTCTTTTTTTTTTTTAGGTTTTTGTAAGGCAAATGGGGTTAAGTGGGTTGCCCAAGGCCACACAGCTAGGTAATTATTAAGTGTCTGAGACTGGATTTGAACCCAGGTACTCTTGACTCCAGGGCCAGTGCTTTATCCACTACACCACCTAGCCCCCCCCCCACTGAATTCTTTTTAACAGATGAAGTGTCTGAATATTCACCCTGAACAACTACTGCTAAGAGATAATTGGGTTCTCTACAAACCAATATCAAAATTTGCTGGTGTGAATGATAATAATGATAAGAACTAATGATTTTAATGCCACTTTATGTGCTCTGCCAATTTTATCATCACAGAAATCTTTAAGCAATGTCCAAGAGTATCATTGTACTCATAACTGAGGAAACCATAGCTAATGAAGTATAAGTGACTTGCCTGTGGTCAATCAGTAAATATCAGAGATGTGATTCCAGTATCAGTTCCCTTTCTGGTTTACCAACCTTAAGCATAGGCACAAGAGTGCAGTTCTGAGATAAAGGAATGATCAAGGTCTAAATCCAGGCCATGCTAATATCAGTTTCAACATTATCCATTATACCACCCTGCCTCTCTAATAAAAATCATAATTCTAGCTAGCATTTCCATAATGCTTTCATATTTGCAAAGCACTCTACAGATATTACCTCATTTTATTCTTGCAACTATCCTAGGAGGTAGATACTAATTATTCCCACTTTACATATAAGGACACTTAGGTTAAGTGACCTGTGCAGGGTTCACACGGGAAGTATCTGAAGTGAACTCAAGTCTTACTGACTCTGATGATGAAGGAGATAATCTCCAACCAGTGAAGGAAACTGAGATGCTATATCTAAAAGCAAGGACAGAGATTCAAAAGAATTTGTAACAGAGAATATTTTTGAAGAATAAGGTAAAAGATTTAATGTTCTACCTATATCTATGATATGTTTTAATACTTTCAAAACATTTTCTAAATATTCAGGAATCTTCTTGACTCAAAAATCTCAAATATTCAATTGGATCTGTGATCTCATTAATGTGAATTTTCCCTCTAGTGAGGCAGATTGCCACCCATTATTGCTTGTCCATTTGCAAGTCTTATCCTGGTCCTTCAATAGGTTCAACACAAGGTCAGTCAGTCAAAAAGAATTTATCTAAAGGTCACAAGATGGGGCAGGGTTGCTCAGTGGATAGAGTACCAGCCCTGGAGTCAGGAGTACCTGAATTCAAATCCGGCCTCAGACACTTAATAATTACCTAGCTGTGTGGCTTTGGGTACACATTGCCTTGCCAAAAATAAATAAAAAAATAAAGTTCACAAGACAATCAAAATAGAGACTAGCCATTTTCTTGGATGTCCTCAACCTCCCATACCTCTTCAAAACAGAAATTAAGCAGCAAAGAAAAGGCAACTTCACCTGTCTCTATGGTCTTGGGTTTCTAGAACAAAAGAAGGTTAAGACAAAAAATGAACTCACATCTTTCTGAGCTCATGCAGCATACCCTCTCCCACCACCCATCATGCTATCAAATCACTAGGTAACACTTAGCATAATGACTAGCACATAGTAGGCACTTAATAAATATTCACTGATAGACTGTCGGATTTATAGCCAGCCAAGGATCCAACCCATAAGTTTGCTACAAAACCCAACCCAAACCCTTCATTTCTCCATCTTTCCACTGCCAAATGGAAATTTTCTGGGGTTTTGATGATCATTATCCCAAATATGCTCTGGTTTGCAAGAGATCTCAGTAAGAGAGTTGAGGAACAGAAGAATTTGAACAGTGCATGGTCTCAACTCAAAATAAAACTCAACCCTACATCTCATGTCCTGTTCCTCCCCGAGGCCTGGGGATCAAAATTCTAAATAACATCAATTCCTCCCTCAATAGTGGCACTGACGTGACAGTGTTCTGAACTGCTAAACCAGAGAACCAAGCATCAAAAAGGCTGAAAAAGGATATCATGTATGTGAGACACATCGCTGAGGGAAAAACCCAACATCTAACTGGACACATTTCTTTCCTCTTTAAAGTCACTTGAGGTAAAAATCTAGGCTAAAAAAGCTGTGAAATACTCAGAATGAGATGAAGTTGAGATACTTTGAGTTCCTTCCCCAGGGAAATCATCATCAAATGGCACAGAGTCAGAAGCTGAGCAATATGGAAAAATAAGTTGGGGAGGCTGAAATTACCAAAGATTTCAGGAAGAGGAAAATTCAAAGAACTTGAACATAAGTAGAAATTAACAGGGATAATATTAAAAACAGAAGGATATATATAGCCTCCAGACTTAGTAAATTAGTTCAGGCATCTATGAGTAAATACAGTAAAAACAAAGGAAAATGACAGAGTACTTGATGAGACAGAGGATCCTGAAGAATCTGTGGAGAATATAGGACCACATCATCTGTTTCTGGGAGGTTCTGGAGAATTATGAGAGAAGAATTAATTATCTGTCCAGCAAAAATAATTGGCAGAATAGAAAAACATGAATTTGTGATGTCTCATTAAACAAACAAAAGAGAACAATAAATTGTAAATACAAATACCCAGAGGTGAAGAAGAATCTAGCAGAAGAAAATCAAAAGGGAACCTATGTCCTCAAACCAAGCATAACATACTGATCTTGAAGACAGAATACATAGAGACATCCTAAGGATCATAGATCTCACAGAAGAACTCAACAAAATACAAAATTCCCAGAATTTACAAACATAAAATTAAATGCCAAATTAAAATAATTCATATATTACTTCCAGAAAAAAATCCAAGAGTGCATACTATAAGATATAATATGACTAAACTTAACATTTAAATTCAGGGAAAAAAATAAGTTCTGCAAGTGACTAGGAAAGACCTTTACAGAAGAAAGAAAATGTAACACAAGACTATTCTGCACCCACAAATAAAAACCAAAAAAAAAAAAATACAAGAGGTAATAAAACAATGTTTTCCAATTTTGGAAACTACTCCCACTAGTGGAACTACAGGTTAATCTACACTGCAAATCTGAATTTAACTATAAACGAAAACAAAGGACATTTCCAAATCAGACCTGAGGAGACTTTTATTTCATGAAACAAAATGATTACAAAACTCTGAAGGGCTGAATGACTGCAATGTCAGAGAGACCAGTGGGAAATCTTTTTAAATGTATATAAAGAGATGGGGTGAAAGTGGAAGTTAGATGAAGGTAAGCACAGAGCATTGAGAAATCTTGTCAAAATTGAATCAATGTTTTTGTAGGACTGTCTATGGAATGAAAGGGAGTTTGAAAGAAGGAGGATAAGAGAAAAGTATATGAGGTACCAGGTCAAACTGAGAGTTAGCAATGACAGGAAGGTGGGTACCTAAGGCCATTCAGGAAAAGAAGAGCCTTCAAAAGAATTGAGGAAGAGGGAAAAACTTGAAATAAGGGGAAGATGAAGGTCTTTTATTGGTGAGGTGGGAGAAGGCTATAAGAAAGAATGATCCCATGGATGAAGAGAGATGTTCCGTAAATGCAGATAGGAATCTTGTGTTAGGTATTATGTGGAAGGTTTGTGCTTGAAAAGAGTGTTAGTTCAATCCTAAAACTAATGGGGAGGGGAGATGATTTGAAACTCCTGGGAGCAACTGGCATCTGGGGCAGGGCAGGAAGGGGTGGAAGGGTATTGACCTAGGAAGGAGATTTTGAGATAAATGGAGAAAGAAGGTAACCAAGGGAGAAGGTTATAGATCAATGGTGAGCTGCATAACCAGGGATATGGATGAGGGAGCAGGATGGCCTGCTGTAGATCAGTCTTCCCTGTCACTTGCAGGAATTGGCCTTGTTCTGGGAGTGAGGCACAATGAAAAAGGAGAATCCTTGAACCAAGAGCTACAGGGCAATGACAGAAACTGGATAGAGAAAAATCCTTAATGGTTACCTTGAAAAATTGAATTTCATGAGAAATGCAGTACATGCTGAAGGATTAGACAATTATAGAGGTCATGAAGCCAAAAAAAAAAAAGAAGCTTTAGAATAGATAGAAAGAAAAGATGGATAATGAAGAGTGTGTGAGAAAACCCTTCTCTGGACAGGGGCACAAAAATGAAATTTTAAAAAGCTACAGAACAGAATTAGTTAAAGGGGAGGTGAAGAAAGACAAATCTGCATAACCGATAGGAAAAATGAAGTGGAAGAATTATAATCAGAAAAACCAGAAAACAAAAAGGAATTAATAAGCAAAGTTCCAAAGGGAAAGAGGTGACAAATGGGAATGGGAATATTGCAAGTGAGGGGAAGGGAGTCAGTAGGAGCAGAGCCATCTTAAAGAGTAAGCTAAAGAAAGGGAAAAGACATAGTACTGTGTTTATAGCAGAAGAGGGAAAAAAATCATAACTTGAAAAAAACATTAGAAACAAATGAAGGAAAATATAAACCTAACTCATAATTTTAAATGCAAATTAAACAATCTAATAAGTTGAAAAAACAGAAAGATAAGAAAACAAAAATCTACAAGCTGTTACAAGAAACACATTTAAAAAACAAAGATATAAAAAAAATAAAATGATAGGCTAGGATAAAAATTTATATCAAGCAAATCTAAATCTGACAAAGTTACAACTAATTAATTGATTCAATCAGTCATTCATGTTAAAAAGTAATAAACAAGGAAATTACCTTATGCTAAAAGGAACCACAAACAAAAAAAAAACCACTATCAGAAATAAACATATTCACTTCAAATACCTTAGAATACTAATTCATAAAGAACACATAAACAAGAAGACACAGATAGGAGAACAAATAATGATGAACCAACATACCAAAATTTCTAGAATGTAGTTAATGGAGTACTCAGGAGGAAAATTCAATCTCTACTAAAATAAGTTAACAAAAGAGAAAAATAACTGGTTAATGATTTGAATATATATTTTTAAAAACCAAGAAATCAAGAAATAAACAATCTAAAATAAGTAAAAAGAAAATATTGAAAACTAGAAGAGAAATAGACAAATTGGAAAAACAAAACTAAAACTAAACTCTGGGTTTTGAAAAATTAATAAAATTAACAAACTTTTATTAATAATATTTTAAAAAGCAGAAAATGAAATGAGTAAAATTGAACATATGCAGGGTACAATGACAACAAACCAGAAGAAATAAAAAGAATAAGAGGAATATATTATGCATGATTATATGTTTGAAAAAGTGAGATTACAAAAGAAATACAAGAATACCATCAATACAAACTATCAGAAGACCAAATAGATCTTAAATTACCTAAATATCAGGAAGCAATAAATCTAGTTGCAAAGTAACTACCAAATTAAAAAAAATAACTTTTACTCCTGATAAATTCATAGGAAAATTTTGTCAGTCTTTTAAAAGAACTTTACTTCACAAATAATTCTCAAAAACTTAGAAAGTCTACCAGGATCCATTATAACATAAATATAGTCCTATTTGATAAAGCAGAGAACTATAAAACACACCAAAAAAAATTACAGGCGTATCATTAAATAAATATTGACTCAAAAAATTTAAACAAAATTCTGTCAAATGGACTACAGTAATTTAACCAAGAAATTATTCATTATGACCAAGTGGGATTGATACAATGATTGCAAAACTAGTTCAGCACTAAGAAATTAATCAACATAATTGCATTAAAGCCAAAACATTCCAAATTACATGATTATATCAATTGATATTGATGTTCAATTGTTTCAGTCATGCTCAATTCTTCATGATCCCACTTGGGGTTTGCTAAGCAAATACAACAATAGTTTGCCAGTTCTTTTTCCTGTTTATTTTGCAGATGAGAAAACTGAGGCAAATAGAGTTAGTGTCACACAGCTATTAAGTGTCTGAGGACAAACTTAGTTCTTCCTGACTCCAAGTCGAGCACTTTATCCACTGTGCTACTTGGTTGTCCTTGATTATCTCAATGCAGGCAGAAAGAAATCTCTGACAAAGTGAAGCACTCATTATGATAAAAATTCTATGAAGAACAGGCTTAGAGGGACTTTTTGAGTATCATAGAATAGATCTATCTATGATGAAAAGCAAGTATCATATGCCATGAGAACACACTAGATATTTTTCTAATAAATACTAAAATGGGGCAAGGTTGCCTAATCTCCCAAATCTCTCTGATATGGGTTTGGTATCCAAGATATTATCAACAATATATTTATGTAATACCCATCCCCTAATAGATAAATAATTAATGGATATAAACAGTTTTCAAAAGAATTGCAAAATATTCATAATCATATGAAAGAATACCCCAAATAACTTATAAGAAAAATTCAAATCAAAACAATTCTGAGATTTTTATGTCACACCCTACAAAATGTCAAAGATGAGATAAAATAGCAAGAGTCGATGTTCGAGGGATTTTGGAATGATAGGCATACTACTTTGTTGGTGGAGCTGTGAAATGTTATAAACTAGGAGTTACCAGTAGTAGTTAATGTCTAAGGAGTTATAAGAATCTCCATTATGTGTGAGACAATGTGAAAGACTTATGGAAAGTCATATGCAATGGCAGGACTACTAAATTTTCACTATGGACTTTGGGTTTAGTAAGAGACTCTTCTCCCCACCACCACCACCACCACCACCACAAAGTTACTTTCAAAATTGGCCTACTTTTTAATAAGCCTGCTTCAGATTCCATGCTTGTGGGATGGGGGAAGGATACATCTTCCCAGATTCCCTGATGATAGTCTACATAAGATAAATTGATGATCACCACCATCCCTACTTTTTTTCATGAGGACATAATTGTTTTGTGCCAGGGAATTAAGTTAGTTAGCTTCCTGGGATGTCAACCATTCCCTGGCATACAAAAAGACTTTAGGACTCTTTGCTGTCTGTCAGGGAATGTGAAACATCTTGACAAGAAACTTATTTTGTTTATTTCCAAATTTTCCCCAAAGGAAAAAATGTCTCTGAACTTTAAAGTCAGTAAGTGGGAAAGTGTGATCTATTTCACAAAAAAAGGTCATAAACAATTTTTCAAGAATGTTTTATCTTGTTAAAGAGGTACACTTATAGTTTGAAGCAATAAATTAAGGTAATTATATCACCTTGCAAAAAGAATAAGCTACATTTTAATATATCTTTAAGATCGTAGGAGCATTACAAAAATTTTAATTAAAATTTTAGCAAAGAGATTGCAACAATTTATTATTGAGATAATACACCATGATCAGGTAGGATTTATACCAGGTAGGCAGGGATGGTTCAATATTAGGAAAATGCTTAACATAATTGAATATATATATAAAACAAAAACCAACAGAAATCATATAATTATCTCAATAGTTGCTGAAAAAGACTGACAAAAGTCAATACACTTCCCATTAAAAAGACTAGAGAATATAGGAATAAACAGAGTTTTCCTTAAGGATGCCCATTATCACCACTATTGTTCAATATAGTATTAGAAATATTAGCTTTAGCAAAAAGAGAAGATAAAGAAATTGAAGGAAATAGAACTGACAATGAGGAAGCAAATCTTTCATTCTTTGCAGACAATATGATGGTATACTTAGAGAATCATAGAAAAAGAACTAAAAATTATTTTAAACAATTAGCAACTTTAAATCATCAGCATTGCTATATATATAACAATAAAGCCCCAGGGCAAAATACAAAAAGAGAGATTACATTTAAAGTAATTATAGACAACATAAAATACTTGGGAATCAGGACAAACCCAGAAACCATATGAACAGAATTACAAAATACTTTTCACATAAATAAAGGCAGATCTAAACATTTGGAAAAACTTCAATTGCTCATGATAAGGCTGAGCTGAAATAATAAAAATAACAAGTCTATCCGAATTAAATTACTTATTCAGTGCCATACCAATAAAACTACCAACAAAACTATTTTAGAGAGCTAAGAAATAGTTACAAAATTCATCTGGAGCAACAAATTGTCAAGAATATCAAGGGAACTAATAAAAAAATGCAAAGGGAGGTGACCTAGCTGTATCAGATCTAAAACTTTATTATAAAGTGACAGTCATCAAAACTCCCTGACACTGGTTAGGAAATAGAGTAATGGACCAGTGGAATTAGAGTAGGTATGAAAGTAGTAAATGACTATAGTAATCTACTGTTTGACAAACCCAAAGACATTAGCTTCTAGGATAAGAAATCACTCTTCAACAAAAACTGCTAGAAAAAGTGGAAAATAGTATGGCAAAAAAAAAAAAACTAGGCATAGATCCACATCTCACACCTCATTTTGAAATAAGGTCAAAATGATTACAGGATTTAGACATAAAGGGCAATAACATAGAATTATTAAGAGAAGAAGAAATACCCTGTCAGATCTATGGAGAGGAGAGAAATTTATTTATGATCAAATAAGAAATTAGAAAACATCAAAAATAGTAAAATGAATGATTTTTACTATTTTAAATTTAAAAGTTTTTGCACTAAGAAAAACAATGCAGCCAAGATTAGAAGAAAACCAAAAAGCTGGGAAACAATTCTCACAATTAGTGTTTCTAATAAAGCACTCATTTCTAAAATTTTTAGACAACTAAACCTAATTTATAAGCTTACAAGTCGTTTCCCAATTGTTAAATGGTCAAAGGATATAGACAGACAGTTTTTAAATGAGAAAATTAAAACTATATATGGTCAGGGGTGGCTAGGTGGTGCAGGGGGTAGCTAGGTTGCCCAGTAGGCCCTGGCGTCAGGAGTACCTGAGCTCAAATCCAGCCTCAGACACTTAATAATTCCTAGCTGTGTGACCTTGGGCAAACCACTTAACCCCATTTGCCTTGCAAAAATCTAAAAAAAAACTATATATAATCATATGAAAAAAATGCTCTGCATCATTATTGATTATAGAAATGCAAATTAAAACAACTTTGAGGTACCACATCACATCTATCAGATTGCTTAAGATGACAATACCACCAACATCCAGAGAAATAATCAATGTTGGAGAGGATATGGGAAAATTGGGATATTAAAGCATTATTGGTGAAGTTCTGAACTGAACCAGTCATTCTGGAGATCAATATGGAATTATGCCCCCAAAATAATAAAACTGATCATACCGTTGATCCCAGTAATACCAACATTAGGGCTATGTGCCAAAATAAATTATAAAAAATGGGAAAAGTCTCACATGTTCAAAAATATTTATAGCAACTCTTGTTATAGTGGCAAAGAACTGGAAATTGAAGGGATGCCCATCAATTAGGGGATAGCTGAACAAACTATGGCATATAAATACTATGAAGTACTATTGTTCTATAAGAATAATAAGTACTTGGACTTTGGAGAAACAGAAAAAATTGCATGAACTGGTACTGAGTGTAGTAAGCAGAACCAAGATAACGTTGTATACATACATTGTATACAATGTGAGATGATCAACTATGATGAATCCAGCTCCTCTCAGAAGTTCAGAGATCATGGACAACCCTGAAAGACCTGCTATGGAAAATGCCATCTACATTTAGAGGAAAAAACCATGGAATCTAAATGCATTTCTTTTATGCTTTTCCTTCCTTTCTGTGGACCCCAGTTTCCTTACCTGTAAAATGAAGGGATTGGACTGGAAGGATTTGAAAATGCCTTCTATTGCTATGTTCCTATGATCTTTTTTTATTGAAATTTTATTTTATTTTTCCAATTACATGCAATGGTAGTTTTTCAGCATTCTACCATTTGCAAATTTATGAATTTCACATTTTTCTACTTCCCCTCCCTTCCCATCCCCCTCCCCATGGTGGTGAACAATCTGATAAAAATTGTACATGTACATTTGTAGTTTAATAAATTTACATTTTAGTTATGTCATAAAAGAGGAAATAGAACTAAGAGGAAAGGGGAAAAAACCATGACACAAGTTGTAAGCATCAGTATTGGGGTTTGAACTGACATCAACTGACTTCAAAGTCTTCATTTTTTTGTGGATCACAATTGCCTCAGTTCAAGAAGTATTTTCTTTATCATAGCATTGTGCAAATAATTTTTAGTCACTATTTTAAATATAGGGAAAATTGAAATTCAGAAACAGGATGTGACAGACCTGCCACTAGTATCAGAGCTGGAATTTGAACCCAGATCCTTACTAACTCTAAGTTTAGTATTCTTTCTTCTATATCATACTTCTTTGCACTATTGATTTCTCAAGGTTTTTGGAAATATTAGCTAAATTTTGTGCTGTTAAGAAATGATCTTCTGCTTGCCAAATTCAGGAAATAAATTCAATATTATACAAATATCTTCCAAAGTGACACAATGCAATTGTCTTTTACAAAGGATTTTATAACCATTCCATTAGTCTCTTGGTTGATGTGGGTAGACTACTGCCAAGTTCAAAGTTTAATTAAGGTTAAATTACTAATGCCAAAATTATAGTTCCCAGGACCAAACTTGACATTTAGTAGGTAATTATTATGTAAAAGATCACATACAACTCATATGTGAAATAGTAATGGCAATACTCAGAAAACAGAAATTTTTCCTCAACAACTTATTATAGGGTAGTATCCATTTCTGACAAGGCTGAGCATTTTGATCCAGGAAACTATGTTTCAAAAAAGTTCTGAAAGCAACAAAAAAGGTTATATTCATGTATTTGAGGTGTATTCACTTAAAAGATGGCATATATTCATTTTATGTTGACTCACAAAGCAAAACAGAATAAAAATTATAAAAGAGTCTTTTTCAGATCAGTTTAAGAATTTTCTAGCAATTGGTGTTATTCCATAGTAAAGTATACTGCCCAGGAGACACTCTCAGATGTCACAGAAGGTCACAGGTCATAGAAGAATAGAATATTTGAACTGGAAAGAATCATAAAGCACATGTAATATATGTCCATTCATTTTATAGATAAAGAAACTAAGTTTCAATTTTTTTTATTTACTATTTTCTCTTCCATTAATATGGGAAATTAGCATTTTTATAATATTCATCCATTTTACTGAAATTGTCAGATTTATTGGCATAGTTGGGCAAAATAGTTCCTAATAGTTGCTTTCATTTCATCTTCTCCAGTGATGAGTTCACCTTTTCATTGTTGATTCTGGTAATGTGATTTTCTTCTTTCTTTTTAAAAAAATCAAATTAAATGATTGTTTATAAGAACTAGAAAGCAACTGAAGGATGAATGAATAAATAACTGTTGTTGTTCTTCAGTTATTTCAGTCATTTCTGACTCTGTGATCTCATCTTGGTAAATATACTTCATTGGTCTATGACTTCCTTCTCCAGTTAATTTTACAAATGAGGAAACTAAGGGGAAACAAGGTTAAGTAACTTGGCTAGGGTTCACAGAGCTAATAAGTGTCTGAGGCCGGATTTGAACTCAGGTACTCCTGACTCCAGGGTTAGTGCTCTATCCACTATGCCACCTAGACATCCTAGTAGGACACAAAAAATTGACCATGTATTAGGCCATAAAAATCTCACAACCAAATGCAGAAAAGCAGAAATAATAGATGCATCTTTTTTTAGATCATAATGCAATAAAAGTTACATTCAATAAAGAACCATGGAAACATAGATTAAAAATTAGTGGGAAACTAAATAATCTAATCCTAAAGAATGAGTAGAACAAAGAATACATTATAGAAACAATCAATAATTTCATTAAAGAAAATGACGAGACAGCATACAAAAATTTATGGGATGCAGGTAAAACAGCATTTAGAGTAAAATGTATATCTCTAAAGGTTTACAATGATAAAATGAAAAAGGATAGATCAACAAACAGTATATAACTTAAAAAACAAGAAAAAGGATGATTTCTAAAGACCCAATTAAACACCAAATTGGAAATCATGAAAATCAAAGAAGAGATTAATAAAAATAAAAGTAAGAAAACTACTTTACTAAAAAATAAAACTAAGAGATGGTTTTATGGGGGGGGGAATGATAAGATAGATAAACAATCATTTAATTTGAATTTTAAAAAGAAAGAAGAAAATCACATTACCAGAATCAACAATGAAAAGGTGAACTCATCACTGGAGAAGATGAAATGAAAGCAACTATTAGGAACTATTTTGCCCAACTATGCCAATAAATCTGACAATTTCAGTAAAACGGATGAATATTATAAAAATGCTAATTTCCAATATTAATGGAAGAGAAAATAGAATATTTAAATAAGTAAATCTTAGAAAAAAGAAATTGAACAAAACATCAGAAGGCTACCTAAGGAAAAAATCACTAGAACTAGATGAATTCTTAATTGAATTCTACCAAGCATTTAAAGAATAATCAATTTCAAAACTAAATAAATGTTTGGAAAAATAAACAAAGAAGGAGGCCTACCAAATCCCTTTTATGACCCAAATATGATGCTGATACCTAAATCAGAAAAAGATAAAACAGAGGAAAGAAAACAATAGACCTATTTCCCTATTGAATAATTGATACAATATATCACAAAGATCATACACTAGGACCAAGTGGCAGTTATACCAGAAATGCAGGACTGGTTTAATAATAGAACTATCAACATAAGTGACAATGTCAATAAGAAAACCAACAGAAATCATATGATTATCTCAATAGATGTTGAAAAAGCCTTTGACAAAATACAGTACCCATTCCTATTTAAAAAAAAGAACAGTAGCAAGTATAGGAATGAATGGAGCTTTCCTTAAAATGATAAGTACTATTTATCTAAAACTCTCAGCAAACAATGTCTTTAATGAGGATAAGCTAGAAATATTCCCAGTAAGATCAGGATTAAAGTAAGGACCCTCAATGTCACCACTATTATTTAATATTATACTTAAAATGCTAGCTCTTAAAATGAGAAAAGAAATTGAACGAATTAGAATAATCCATGAAGAAACAAAACTATCACTTTTTGCAGATGATATGATGATATATTTGGAGAATTCTGAAAAATCAACTTAAAAAACTGCTTGAAATATTTAACAACTTTAGCAAAGTTGTAGGATATAAAATAAACCTACATAAATAATCAGGATTTCTCTAAATTTTCAATGAAGTCTAATAGCAGGAGATAGAGAATTTCTTTTAATAACTGCAATAAAAAGTAGTTGGGTGTCCATATGCCACAAAACCCCAGGAAATATATGAATGTAATTCCAAACACTTTTCACATAAATAAAGTCAGATATGAACAATTAGAAAAATATTAAATGCTCATGGTGGACTAAATCTATATAATAAAAGTGACAATAATATCTAAACTAATTTATTTATTCAGTACCATACCAATAAAAAATTACAAAATAATTTTATAGAGCTAGGAAAAATAAAACAAATTCCTCTGGAAGAACAAAGGGTTAAGAATATCAAGGGAATTAATGAGGAAAAATTATAAAGAAAGGTGACCTACCAGTTCTGGACTGTAAAATGCATTACAAAGTGATAATCATTAAAATTATCTGGTACTAGCTAAAATCTAATGTTTGCTAAACCCAAAGATCCCAGCTTTGCCTACAAAAACTCACTATTTGATTACCAAAAAACTACTGGGAAAACTTGAAAGCAATTTGGTAGAAATTGGGTGTAGTCCATATCACTTCACATAACAAGAAGTCAAAATGGATACATGCTTTAGATGTAAAGGGCGTTATCACAAGCAATTAGAGAAGCATAGAATAGTTTGCCTGTCAGATTTATGAATAAGGGAAGAATTTATGACCAACAAGAGAAGGAATTACAGAATGTAAAATGGATAAAACTGATTACATTAAATTAAAAGGTTTCTGTACAAACAAAATCAATGCAGGTAAGATTAGAAGAAAGCAAAAAAAAAATGGGAGGATAGGAGGAATTTCATAGCAAGTCTCTCTGATAAAGGCCTTATTTCCCCAATAAATAAAGAAGTGAGTCAAATTTATAGGAATATGTGTCATTCCTCAATTGATAAATGATCAAAGATATGAACAGACAGTTTTCAGATAAAGAAATCAAAGCTTTCTATATTCATGAAAAAATGCTCTAAATCACTATTGATTAGAGAAATGCAAATTATGACAATTCTGAGGTGCTACCTCATACCTATCAGATTGGCAAATATGACAGAAATGACAAATGTTGGAGGGGATATGAGAAAATTGTGATACTAATGCACTCTTGGTGGAGTTATGAACTTATCCAGCCATTCTGGAGAGCAATTTGGAACCCAAAGACCATAAAACTATATAAAACCATTTGATCCACCAACACCACTACTAGATCTATATCCCATAAAAGATTTTTTTAAATATATAATTAATGTAAGTATAATTAATATGTAAAACTATGTATGTATAATTAAAATGTATATATAATTGATATGTATAAAAATATTTATAATAGTTCTTTTTGTGATGGCAATGAATTGAAAATTGAATAGATGCCATCAATAGAGAAATGGTTGGATAAGTTGTGGTATGCAATGATGATGGAATACTATTGTGCTAAAAGAAATGATGAATTGGATGTTTTCAGAAAAACCTGGAAAAGTTTACATGAACTGATACAAAGTGAAGTGAGCAGAACCAAGAGAACATTGTACACAGTAACAATAACATTGTATGATGATTAGTTGTGAATAACTTAGCTATTCTCAGCAATACAAAGATTCAAGACAATTCCAAAGAACTTATGATGAAAATTATATCTGCCTCCAGGAGAGAACTGACAGAATTTGAGAACAGATAAAAACATAACTTTAACTTTACTTGGGGAGGGGGGTTGGTCTGTATTTTCTTTTACAATGTAACTAATATGGAAATATGCTTTGCATGACTGCACAGTGATAAACTATCAAATTGCTTGTCTTCTCAACTAGTGAGGAGTTAAGGAAAAAGAATTTGGAACTTAAAATTTTAAAAATGAATGTTAAAAAATTTTACATGTAAATAGAAAAATAAATATTAAAAATGTTATTTAATCCAATCCCTTCATTTCTCAGATGAGGAAACTGAGGATCAGGAAGATTAAATGACTAGTACTCTTGCACTCAATAGAAAGTTGGATGAAATGATCTTAAATTTAAAGGGACACGTGCATCATTTGGCTACCTTATAAAATTGCTCAAAAACAAACATCTGTCCTATTATCAATGAACTACAATGTCTCCCTATCGCCAGCAGGATCAAAATAAAATGCTCTGTTTAGCTTTTAACACTCTTCTTAACCTAGCCTCTCTTATCTCTCCAGATTTACACCTTACTTTTTCCACTCCACATACTCTGTGAGGAAGTGAAAATTATATCCTTGATTTTCTGAATACAAGACACCCCATCTCCTGGTTCTGTATATTTTTACTAATTATCCTTGATCCCTGAAATTCTCTCCTCCTCATTTCTGTTTCATGATCTCTCTGGCTTCCTTCAAGTCACAACTAAAATCCTATCTTCTAAAAGAAAACTTTCCCAATACCCCTTAATTCTAGCCCCTTCCGCATTGTTATTATCTCTCATTCAATCTGTGTACATCTAATTTTCATATAATTATTTTCATGTTGCCTCTTATTTTAGACTATGTGCTCTTTAAGAGTAAGAATTGTATTTTTTCTCTCTTTATATTTTCAGTTCCTTGTTCATTATAATTTCTTAATAAATCCTTGTTGACTGACTGATTATCCTCACCTTATTCCATGATACTGAGGACATAAAACTAACAAAATTAATTATGGTGTCATACCATAAGAATACTATACTCATAAGAGAGAGAATACTTATTAGAATATTTTGCAACTGGCAATCTAATAAAACCTAAAAATACATACTCTAATATTAGTATTCTTACACAACAAACTATAGACGCTGAAGTCATGGTTGGCCACCAGCTTTCTTTGAAGTTCCCTACTATTCAGATGCCAGCCATCCACAACAAATCTTATTTTTCCAAGAAGAGTAATGAGAAAACAGTGTGCAAAAAAATAACTCTAGGAATGTTCACAAGGCAATGTGAAGATGAACAAAAACTTTTACCAAACTGTTGGAGACTAATGACTAGGACCACATTATTTAGAGGAGAAATCTGTTGCTAGGATTCCAACTCTTCAAAAATTTGCAATAACAACAGGAAACCGATAAAGTAAGCATGGCAGAAATTACAAGCCCTAGATCAACAAGCCCAGAACTATGCTTTATGCCAAGAAAAATAATGGGGAAAAATGTATCTATCTTAAGTTGAATTCAGGCAGCTTCAATACCAAAGATAATACAATCATCAAAGACAGTATATTTGCCCAAAGAAGACATAGACAAAGAAGAACATTTGCTTGATCAACTGAGCATTATAGAAATGTCTTGTTATTTTAGTGCTTATAAAATCACCCAAAGATTCATTCAAATTATAGACAATGCAGATTTATATGACTTTAACCCTATTTATAGGTCTACAAGACCATCTAATGAAATAACAGGACAACCAAACAGGGAGCAGAGGATTCCTACACTCATTGTCATATTAGGTTTTGAATCACTAAGCAACAGCAGTGAAGTTGGCCATAGTTCCTGAAAAAGAGTTATGATATGACAGTAGTGAAGGAGACCAATGCCAACAAATCTGCAGTTGGTTAGCAAGCATATTACATATATATGTATATATACATATATACATATATATGATTCCTTCAGAGTGCTCATGATATTTCTTTATCATAGTAATTTAAAAAGCTTAGACCAGCCACTGGCAATGTATAGCATTAATACCATTGACAATAAGAGAAATGCTTTTCAGTGTTGAACAGTTGTTAGTACCCTAAAAATAGACTGAAATGCAAACTGGGTAAACTTATTCTTTGAAGTCCCTTTGCCTGCCATTCTATGCCCCTCTGCCAGGTCTAGCTCTCCCTGGCACACTTCAGTATATGCCAAATCTCCTAATAGACCATGTGACCTTCCATTTCCCCACAAGTAATATCCCATTCAGGCCTATTTGTCATCTTCTGAAGTACATGTCATTTTACCCTAACCAAAATCAAAAGTCCGATTTCTCCACTGAGATGAGGAAAACAGCCAATTAAAGTCAAGTCCTTGGACAATGCAATTCAATTCAATACTATGTACTAAGTTTTACAAAGACAACAATGATATATAGACCTTGCCCTCAAGGGGTTTATAATCTTCTAGAGTGAAAGAAACAAGATGTCTATAGCTAAATAATATGAAACATATAAATAGTAAATACAAAACAATATTGGCAAGGATTAGGGGATCAGGAAACGTGCTCATGTAGGAGACAGAACCTGATAAGATCACTGAAGGAAACTAAGGATTTCAAAGGTCTTTGGGAGCAGGCATAACATTCGAGACATAGAGGGCAGACTGCAAAAGCACAGCAATTGGGCTAGGTTGGCTATAATGCAGATTTCATGAGGGTGAATAATATGAACTCTGTCTAGAAAAATAGGTTGTGGCTATATTAGGAAGGATTTTAAATTCCAGACCAAAATTTGAATATCATGCCCTAAGGCATGAAAGATTCTTGAACAGTCAAATTATTTGACCTTTCCAGACCTTAGTTTCCTCATTTATAAAATAAGGAAATTGGACTAGATTATACCTAGGGATCTTTCCAATATTAACAACCTATGCAGCTAAGTTTAAGCTTCCTGGAGCTCCTTGCCTCTTGAAAGAAAAGTAACCCAAATGAATTTGCAACTGTTAGACTATGGCAAGAAAGAAATTTTTTTTAAATCAAGGAAGGTTTCTAAAGTACTTTACCTACTCCAATCATCCATCCTATTCTTCATCTCTCCCCAGTGTAAAAACCAAGATGAATTACTTGTCACTTCATTTTGAAATAGCTCCAGACTTAATTATTCTGTGTTCCTTTTAGGAGGGGGAAGACTTATGACTCTCAAATTTTTACCTTATCAGCATCCAGGAGAATATTTAACTATTACTCTATTAAATTTTTTTTAAAAAAAGGAAACTAGGAAGGTAACTCATATCTTTTCCTTGTCCAACTTAGCTTTCACCCTCTTCCTCCTCTTCTTCCATCTGATTCTCCCTCTGTTCTTGCTAAACTCCTCTTCCTCTCTTCTGACTCCAAAAACCCAATCCTATCTATTGTGACTGAGATAATTTTTAAAAAACATTCATTTGCTTCCTTTCTTATCCTATGTCTTTCTCTTCTCAACCTATAAGCTGCATAGGATATTGTTGATCACTTTGCCCTCCTGGATACTCTCTTCTCTCCTTTTCTGGCTTTCTTCAATAACTATATCACACCTTCTAACTGTGAATGACCCCCAATTTCTTCTCTTCTTCCTCTATATTCTACATAATTGCTCTACCTATTTCAAATTTCTTCTCAAACCAACACCTCACTGCCAAAGTAATTTTCCTTAAATGAATATTTAATATTGTGATTATCTTACTTGGTTAATGCCACTGCCTTAATTTCACCTCAGTGATAAAATAAAAACTCATATGTTTATACTTTAAAACCCTACACAAACATTCCAATACATCTTTTCTGGTCTCTTTGGACATTCCTTACCCCTCAAACTAGCCTTCTCTCTGTTCCTCACCCATAATGCTCCATATTGATTTCCATTCCTTTACAGTGGCCATCCCCCAATCCTATTCTATACTTCATAGGGTTCTTCTTTCTTTTGAAGATGTTGGTTGGGCACCATCTTCTTCATGAAGCCCTTTCTGATCTCCCCAAATAGCACTATTTTCCCTTCCAAGCTAGTTTATATTCAACTACTTTGTGTGTATGTGTATACATACACACACACACACACACACACACACACACATATATGTATACATATAAACTTCATTTTTGGGCTGTATGTTTTTTTACATGAACCTGATTCCCTCATTGAATTATAGACTTTTTCTTTTAAATTTATTTTTTTATTCTCATTTTGTACAAATGTTTTTTTACATTAATAAAATATTCTTGTTTACAAGTAAACAAAATACCCCTCCTACCCCATGAATATAGATAGACTTGTTTGGGTGAAAAAAGTAAAGGGGAGAGAAAAAAATAAAATAAAAAAATAATAATAGTAATAATTGTAGGTATGGCCAGGTGGCACAATGGACGAAGCACCAGCCCTGGAGCCACGAGCACACGAGTCCATATTCAGCCTCATAAACCCAACAATCACCCAGCCGTGTGACATGCAAGCCACCCGATCCCCACTGCCCTGCAAAAACCAAAAGAAAGAAAGAAAGAAAAAAAAGACCCAAAATAAACTAAAATTGTAATAGTAGTAGGGGTGGCTGGGTGGCAGACAGAGCATTGGCCCTTGAGCCAGGAGCACCTGGGTCCAAATCTGGCCCCAGACACCCAAAGATCACCCCGCTATGTGGCCCCAGGCAGGCCATCCAGCCCCACTTGCCCTGCACCCTCCCCCAAATAATAATAACAAAAAATGTGCTTGAGTCTTTGTTCTAACACCAACAACTCTGTCATGGTTGGATCTCATTCTTTATGATAAGTCCATCACAAAAGTTATTTCCATATATTTCCACCATTGCCATTGCTGATCGCAACTCCCTCCTTTCTTATTTCTCCACTATCATGTACTATATTTTCTCTCTCCTTTCACTATGACTCTGCTGTAGGGTCGCTGACTGGCGCAGCAGACAGATCCCTGGTCCCGGGGCCAAGAAGCCCTGAGCCCCCATACCACCCCTTAGGCCCAGAATCCACCTGGCCCCATGGTCCTGGGCAGGCCTTCCGATCCCAGCCCCTTGCAAGAAGTAAGAAAGAAAATGTGTTATATCTGGCCACTCTCCCCCCATGGTCCATCCTCTCCTCCTTTATTCACATCCCCACCCCTTCCCCCTGTCCCCCCCTCCTTCTTACTCCAGATGTCTATACCCCATTGAATATATTTGCTGTTTCCTCTCCTAGCCATCTCTGATGAGAGCAAAGTTTCCCTCATTCCCCCTTGCCTCCCCACTTCCATATCATTGCAATAGCTCATTGTACTAAAAAAAATCTTATGTGAAATATCTTGGACTATTCCCCCTCTACTTTTTCTTTCTCCCATTCCATTTCCTTTTTTTTTCTATTGACTCCATTTTTACACCATATTTTATCTTCAAATTCAGCTTTCTCCTGTGCTTCAACTATAAAAGCTCTCTCTACCTGCTCTATTAACTGAGAAGGTTCATATGAGTATTATCAGTGTCATTTTTCTATGCAGGAATACATGCAGTTCATCCTCATTAAGTCCCTCATATTTCCCCCCTCTCCAATCTCCATGCTTCACCTGAGTCCTGTATCTGAAGATCAAACCTTCTGTTCAGCTCTGGCCATTCCAAAAGGAACATTTGAAATTCCCCTGGTTCATTGAAAGTCCATCTTTTTCCCTGGAAGAGGACATTCAGCCTTGCTGGGTAGTTCATTCTTGGCTGCATTCAAAGCTCTCTTGCTTCCAGTATATTGTATTCCAAGCCCTATGAGCTTCCAGTGTAGCTGCTGCTAAGTCCTGTGTGATCCTGACTACAGCTCCACAATATTTGAACTGTGTCCTTCTGGCTGCTTGTAATATTTTCTCTTTGACTTGGGAGTTCTGGAACTTGACTATAATATTCCTAGGGGTTGGTTTTTTGGGACCTCTTTCTCGGGGGGATCGGTGGATTCTCTCCATTTCTATTTTGCCCTCTGCTTCTAGAATATCAGGGCAATTTTCCTGTAGTAATTCTTTGAAAATGATGTCAAGGCTCTTTTCCTGATTATGACTTTCAGGTATTCCAATAATTTTTAAATTATCTTTCCTAAGTCTGTTTTCCATATCAGTTGTTTTGTCAATGAGATATTTCACATTTTCTTCTAATTTTTCATTTTTTTTGTTTTGAAGTATTGATTCCTGATTTCTGTTAAATTCATCAATCTCCCTGAATTCTATTCTTTGTCTGAAGGATTTGTTCTCCTCAGAGAGTTTTCTTATCTCTTTTTCCATCTGGCCAATTTTGCATTTTAAAGCATTCTTCTCCTCAATAACTTTTTGAACTGTTTTATCCATTTGACCTAAGCTGATTTTTAACATGCTATTTTCTTCAGCATTTTTTTGGATTTCCTTGACTAAGCTGCTGACTTCATTTTCATGTTTTTCCTGCATCTCTCTCCTTTCTTTTCCCAGTTTTTCTTCCAACTCCCTCATTTGATTTTCAAAGTCTTTTTTGAGTTCTGTCATAGCCTGAGCCCAATTTCTGTTTTTTCTTGGAGTCTTTAGATGCAGGAGCTTGTGCTTCCTCATCTTCAGACTGAGTATTTTGATACTTCTTGGGCTCATTTGCAAAATATTTCTCAATAGTCTTCTTTTTGTTTCTCTGCTTGCTCATTTTCCCAGCCTGTGTCTGGTTTGGGGTGCTTCCTGAGCTTTTGGGTCACTCCCACAAGGGTCTCAGTGTGTGAGGCTCTGTCCTCCCTCCTGGTCTGTGAATGACCATAAGCGCCCCCCTCTGCCAAGGGGCTGAGGTGGGGGGGGGGCTGCTGTTCTATGGGGGGGTCCTACACTGCGATCAGGATCTGAATGTGGTCAGAGCCCCAGAGTCCTGTTCCAGAGTCAGAGGACAGAGCTCTGCAGTCTCTCTTCACTCCCCTCCCTCAGCTCAATGGGCTCATACCCTGGGGGCTCCTGCTTACCAGCTCCTCCTTCTTCTGTTTCCTGGATCAGGGCTGGGGAAAGAACATGCTGCTGGCTGTGTGCCCTGAGGCCTGGGCTCCACGTGCTCGCTCTGGCAGAGGTCCCCCGCTGTTCCCCCACTTTGTGCTCGGTGCTCCTCGGAGTGCAGCTCAGGAGACTCCCCCGCTGCTGTGAGCTGAGACTCCCAGCGCCCTGGGGCTGCCTACAGGAGGCTGAGGTTCTTTGGCTCTGGTGGGCCACCCCTCTGGCGGCCTGCCCCTCCGACCCCGGGGAGCAGAGCCTTTCTGCTCTTTTCCAGGTTACCTTGAGTAGGAGAACTGCCTCACTGGGTCCCTTTGTGGGTTCTGTCTCTCGAAAGTTTAGTTAGAGTCCTTAGCTGATGAATTTTATCTGAGAGCTCCTAAGACTCCATCCCTTCTTGTCACTATCTTGGCTCCACCCCTGAATTATAGACTCTTTACAAATTGAAATTATATCTTCCAATGTACTATAGATGAAAAACCTAACACTGTGTTTGGTACTGTGGCGGTATTCAGCAAATGCTTCTTTATTGAAAATATTACTAATAATATTTAATCCCATTTTATAATGAACCATGGAATTATTAGTAAAAGTCAATTGCAAGAGACACTGAGGAATGGGATTTCCAAAGGTCCTGTCACTCCTGAGGCATCTACTGGAAGGGCCCAGTTCTTATCAAAAGTCACTAACACTAATACTGAGAAATAAGTAAGAAGGTGAGTGGTAGAAAGGCAGCAGGCAAAGCAATTCATCTGACTTAATATACTTTTTTTTTAACATGGGTTTAACCTGGCAATTACACCAGCAACTGCAGATTCAGGGATCTGAATTCAAATCCTAATTGCAGAAAGACAGAGTCACTTAAACTGTAATTTCTAGACAATTTAAGGAATTTGTGAAGAAAGGTAATTTTGTCTATACCCAATTTTCATATCACCCAATGACTTTGGAGCCTAATCCCCAAGGAAGATATGACTAGACTCCCCTAGTATTCTATAATAAAACCTTGGTCAAGTCATTTAACTTTTCCTAACCTTAGTTTCCACATCTGTAAAATGAGGGAAATGAACCAGACCACTAATATTCTGGGAATCTTTGATCCATAAACTGTGCTAAATTGTTTCTGACAGTACAAAATACAATTAAGTATTTATCTAAGAATGAAGAGAAATAGTCATAATTTCCCCTACCTACAACCTGAGTTCTTTGAATTAAAATGAAGATATATCAGTTCTTTAAATAAGGGGAGGATTATTTATTTCTTTTATGATAAACTGGATGGCATGATATAGTGGAAGAAACACTGGACTGAGTGTCAAAAGATCTGGCTTTATCAATTTATTCATTTTTATGGTATAAATTAACTACCTGATGAGACTAATATCCTGTAAAGTTAGGCAAGCTATTTTTAGTGGCAGTTTTATGATTGAAATTTAAAAAGTTAGTACAGAAGAAAAGGAATACTATTTGCTCCCTTCTCATAATACTCCATTTCAGGTATTATGACCTACCAAAGGCCTTAGCAAAAGCAACCAATGGTAATCTTAAGTGACTTGGTTCTTGAAATGCTACTTTGAAAAATCATCTCAAAGAGGCAGGGATTGGGGTACAGTATCAAAGGAAATAATCATATTTTGGTATACAATTAAGGAAGGAAGTTTCCAGGTCTTAAAATACCTGGGTATATACTGTTATTGCCCCAAAGCTGATGCACCCCCTTTTCTTGTCTTATTTTACATTAGCAGTGTTTTGTAGAGAAAAGCACCATTTCCTAGTCATGATCAATACTGTCATGTCTTATTTACCTAGAAAATGAAGTGTAGAAGAAAAGGAAGGCAAGTTTTTTTGAGTACCCTGATTGCCTTTCCAATTAGACTGTAAGCTTCTTGAGGACAGGCACTGCTTTGCCTTGTTTGGGTCCTCAATGCTTACCATTCACACATAATAGGCGATTCATAAATGTTTGTTGATTTCACTTGATCCAACCCAACCTTCTAATGAGGAGGCAAATGAAAGAAATAATACTATCACAAATATTAGAGATCAAGAAAGAATCTATATACGTGTATGTCATGGAACATTATTGTTCTATTAGAAACCAGGAGGAATGAGAATTCAGGGAAGCCTGGAAGGATGTGCATGAACTGATGCTGAGAGAGATAAGCAGAACCAAAAAAACACTGTACACCCTAACAGCAACATGGGGGTGATGATCAACCTTGATGGACTTGTTCATTCCATCAATGCAACAATCAGGGACAATTTGGAGCTGTTTGTGAGGGAATACCACCTGTATCCAGAGAAAGAATTGTGGAGTTTGAACAAAGACCAAGAACTATTACCTTTAATTTAGACAAAAAAACTGATATCTTATTATGTAATCTTGCTATCTCTTACACTTTATTTTTCTTCCTTTAGGATATGATTTCTCTCTCATCACACTCAATTTGGATCAAGTTATACCATGGAAACAATGTAAAGACTAGCAAATTGTCTTCTGTGGGAGGAGGAGGAAAGTAAGATTGGGGGAAAATTGTAAATTGTAAATTTAAATGAAAAAAAGAATACATAAATTAATTTAACTGGGATCAGAAAAAAAAGGCTTGGGTAGTACTAGTTCCAAAGCAAAGTCAAAATTCAAAAGTCAGATTTGGGGTTAAATGACAGAGGCACATGATTCCCCAGAAATGTTGGGAAAGGTAATGACAAAGCATCCCTTTTCCTTGCCCAGAAGCAGATCCACACTAGGATGATAATAAAAAATATTCTGTCAAATAATTATGTCAAGGAGTCACTGTGGTTTGAGGAGAGTCATACCTGGTGGTTCCCTTTCTAATTGCTCTGGATTCATATCCTACAATATACTTTCCTGGGGTATTTTCCCTAAAGGAGAAAAAACATTTCTTCATACCCAGAAAAACATTTCTTTCTGTCTCTTTTTGCACAGAGACCAGTATAGAGAAGAGTTGGAACCCAACAGCATAGTTAGGAGAAAATGTAGAAGAAAGGTATGAAAGAAGAAAGAATTATGAAGGAAACTCCTCATCGTATTTGATGACTATATATATGCAATAATCCCTGGGAGGAGAAGAAAATGACATATTTTTGCTTCATAACTAGATTTATATAAAGATTTTTAACCACATGATATCGTTTGAACAGCTTGACTAGAAGAGCAAATGAAATATTCTAATTACTCATAAGGAGTTTTGGCTTTCTGGAGTGGAAGTTATTTCAAAGATAGAATGGATGATTAAGTCAAACATTTCATGGAGAAAGAAACAAAGGCACTTCTTTGTTCTCATCTCACTAGTCTCTTCATTAGATTGGGTCGTGTAAGCAATACACTGGCTTTATCCATATACCATAAAACATAAGCAGATTCCTGACTCCTTTCAGTGATGTATCATAGCCGTCATAGCTACTTACCAGAATCTGCTTCATACAAGTGAATATCAAACAGGAACTTGTGTAGCCTAAGACCTAAGTTTTCTTGATTTTAGTTTTACTCATACAGTACTGAAATAATGTCAAAAGAAAAAAAAAAACAAAGCAGGCAAATAAGAAGAGTGAGCAATCAATTTACAAATACATATTAAATACTTATGAGCCTGGAACTATGTTAAGTGCAAGGGCTACAAAGACAAAAAAAAATGCCCCCTCCCCTCAAGGATCCTACATTCTATCTTGGGAAACCACATGAACATATACGTGTATGATTATATTTGGGGTGATATCTAATGACACAAAGAATTAAAAGAAACATGATCAATGAGAAGTGGGAGAAAAAAAGTGAAATTAAAGGATTTGAGGAATCAAAGAAGTAGGTATGAGAAAAGCTTCATAAAAAACTGGAAAAAAGGAAGAGAGGAAGAGGAAGTCTTACTCGAAGGAAAAAAAAGAGATGACAAAATAAAGCCCAAAGGACAGGCAGAGTGATATTATAAGTGATGACCTCATCAGAACTTTCTTCTCATCCCAGATACTTCAATTAAATGGCCTCCACATAACTATCCTGCCTCATCATCTTCCTCTCCATCAAGTCCCCTGAATTATCATTAGGAATAATATGAATATTAACAGCACACACAATTAGTATACAACTACTCGATCTCAATTTCAATGACCTTCTTCCCTGATTCAGTCCCAAGCCATCATAAGATCACAGCCACAGTTCCACCTTTCAGAGATTCTGTTATATTACCCTTTACCTTGGACCTGATCTTCATCACTTTTAAGTTCTACAAGTCTTCCCTTCCCTCCATCTCATACATCTTTTATCAAATCCAGTCCATTTTGTTTCTTTTTTTTAAGGTTTTTGTTTTGTTTGTGTTTTTTTTTTCAAGGCAAACGGGGTTAAGTGGCTTGCCCAAGGCCACACAGCTAGGTAATTATTAAGTGTCTGAGGTTGTATTTGAACTCAGGTACTCCTGACTCCAGGGCTGGTGCTCTATCCACTGCACCACCTAGCTGCCCCAAGTCCATTTTATTTCTGCAATGTCTCTGGGTTTCACAATGCCTCAGCTTTAATGAAAGAATCTTGATTTCATCTACTTGGATACTTTTGATAGTTCATTAACAGGTCTTAGCACCTCAATTCTCTGCTAACCTTCAATCTATTCTTCAGTACTTCCAAAACTTGATTTCTTGTGCCTATCATTAACACTTTTCTTTTTTTTAATTGAAATTTTATTTTGTTTTTCCAATTACATGCAATGGTAATTTTTCAACATTCAACCATTTGCAAATTTTTGAGTTCCACATTTTTCAACCATTCTCTTCCTTCTTCCCTTCTCTCCCCTCCCCAAGGTGGCAGGCTCTACTTACAACTTTTCAACTGTTATAAAGTAAAATTCAATTAAAATTTAAACTCTGGCACTTTGAGCTCACCATTATCAGGTACTACTTTGCTTTTCTAAATTAATTCATATTATATCTTTAAATTCTACATTTCAAAATAATTGAACTAACCTCTGCCTAAATTCTGCTATCTTTCTTATATCTTTACCTAAGGATATGTTTGTTTTGTTGATTTTACCAAGTTTGAAATTTTTAATTGGTTAAATTAAATTTTAAAAATTAAATTGAAATTAAAATAAATATTTTTAAAGGATTTAAAAGTTAAAAATTAAAGTTGTTAGGTTTAAAAAAAAAGAATTAAAGTCCCTTGAAGGAAGAAACATTCTCCCATTCATATTTGCATCCCCAAATCCTAGTACAATTTCTGGAAAAGAGTAGGCACTTAATAGTTATTCCCATTTATCTTTTCATACCTACACCTTGCCTATATCCAAACAATTGCTCACATTGCTCTCTAACTCAAAATGCTTTCCAAATCTCTCTTCATCTATCTTTTAAATTCCTTCTACTTTTAAAGTTCAAATCAAAAACTCTCTCTTTTATTAAATCATTCCTTAATTCTTCTGTTAGTACTGACCTTCTCCCTCTGACCTTTGTTTTGCAATTCCCAAATATACTTATCTTGTAATGGTGTATATTGCAATGCTTCTATCTCATACCATTCCTAATGTGAAAAATTGAGAACTACATTTCATCGAAACTTAGCATTTCCTCTAGTACCTACTACCAAATAGTTTGCCCATCCGAGGTATTTAACAAACATTTGTTGAATGAAAATTATTTCTTTTCCTTGTTTTATAAGACATCATATTGTTCTGACTCTCACCTTACCTTTATAAGCACTCCTCTGTCTAGCTTTTTATCCTATTCTTGACTCTCAGGATATGAAGTCCACAAAGTTTTGTTCTTGGCCCTCTTTTCTTCTCTTTCTACACTCTCTCCTTTGACAATGGCAACTATCATTTCTATGAATCACTAGATCATCTACATTTGTTGCTTGATCTTTCTCCTAGGTTCAATTATTTATTGGCACTCTACTTAAGATATGAAAAATCAATGTGATTGTCCTTTCTCCAAGAACCTGCTCCTACTTCTGATGGCTCTACTCCTGTCAGTAGTGGGTGGCCCCATTTCCAAATATTATGTTGAAGTAGAAACAGCTTTTGTCATAGTGGACAGTCAGTCTCAAAGCCAGGAAATTCTGGGTTAAAATCCTGCCTCTGAGTCATCTTGCTTGTATGATCCTGAACAACCCTGTAAGACTGTAAGTTGCAAAACAGCAACAGCAAAAAAAAACAAAACAAAAAAACAAAACATGAAACTCAAGCACAAAGAAGTACCCAACTTCATTTCTATTGGAAGTTCTTCCCTGGAAGCTCCTTCCACTGATGAAATTACGTTTCCTGCTTTAAAAAACAAAACAAAAACACATGGATGCCCTGATGTTTTCTTTAATGCCTTTCTCTTCTTTACCTCTCATTTCAACTATCAAATCCTATTTCTTCTAGATCTACCACCTCTTCTATTCCCACTACTACTGGGATTACTGAAATACACCCCCATTCCTCCTTGTCTGAACTATTTCAACAGCCACTGAATAAGTTTTTCCACATCTATCCCTTCCAAAATAGTCTTCACATCACTATCAAAATTCTCTTTTATATCAGAATTCTTTTCATAGATCTCATCATGTGACTCCCCTGATGAAAACCCTTAGGTGACTCTATATTACTAGCTGGGTAAAGATCAATTCCTCTGATTCCTGGCTCTCATCTTATTTGTCCAGTGTTATTATAAACTCCCTCCTCCATATAATCTAGGATCCATCTAAATTGGACTTCTCATCACTGTCCAAAATTTTTCTACTTCCATGCTTTTGTTCACACCATTTCCCATATCTGGAAAGCCTTTTCCTATTATACTCTTTATTTGTTGAGTTTTTACCCATTTTTAAAAGTTCAGTTCTTTAAAGTCTTCCAGAATACATTCCCTGATGCCTTCCCTTCAACCATCACATAGTATTTCTTTGCCGATTCTAATTAGTTTCTCATATATTATTGTTTAATTGTAGCTATTTATGTGCCACTATTGCCTTCTAGACTATAAACTCCACAAGGATACTTCTTTTCTAAACTCTGTCCCTTACCAGTTCCCAATACTTTGACCTTAGACTGATACCTAATCAGTCTGTTGCCTCATCAGACTGATGCCTCAACCGAATTGAGTTGAATTGAGCTGAAATAAAAATAGATTCATGTACCACAGCTGGCCTAATAAGGATCTACTTTGGGGTTTGGAGAAAGGGCAGGAAAGGGCTTTTATATACATTTATTGTTTTATCATTGCCTTTTCTGGAACACATTCAGTTTCTCAGTTCAGAGTTTATGTGACTTGAAGTATCTCTGTTCATTAAAATCCAGTTGGCCCTCTGAGTGAATAAGCACTTATGTTGCCATTTTCTGCTATATTTTCCAAGCAGGGTCGGACTGCCCTCAAGGGCAATCAGGCATTTTCCAAGGCCATGAGGGGAAAGGGGGGTAACTTGAACTTCTTACATTTTCCCGAAGTAGAAAGTAGAAGAGTAGGCATAACCACCCCCTGAAGCCCTGCCTAGAAGACTGACCTCATGAGAATTTGCCCAGCCTGCTGTGTAGAAGTGATTCAGGCCAACTTCTCAGGTTGAATCGTCCTAGAAAATGCATTCTTGATAGTGCTGCTCTGTTTTGAACAAAAAATATTAAGGAAAAGTACAGGCAATAATCCCTGATTTACATATGCCCATCTTATGTATGACTCTCATTTGAATACTTCACCAGAACAACTAGCCTACCCAGGTAGCTTTGTTGTAATAGCTTACACAGAATTAGAATTGAAAAGGATCTCAGAGAACTCCTGATCCAAAGCATATGTAAACAAAAATCCCCCTCTATTACATCTCTGACATGTAGTCATCCCACCTTTACTTGAATGTCTCCAGAAAGAAAGAACTTACTACCTCTTGAGCAGAATTCAGGTTCTGGAAAATTCTGAATATTAAGAAGTTTTTCTTGGAATAGCTAGGTTGATAGAGCACCAGCCCTGGAGTCAGGAGACACTGAGTTCAAATCTGGTCTCACTATGTAACCCTGGGCAAGTCACTTGAACCCAGTTGCAAGAAGAACAAGAAAAACAAGAACAAGAAGAAAGAAGCCAAGCTCTTAATTCTAAAGACAAGTAAAATAAATCAACTTCCTTTCCTATAGTTCTTCAAAAAATTAAACACACCTATCACAGTGCCCAGTCTTCTTTTCCTAGACTGATCATGCCCAGCTCCTGTAGCCAATCCTTGCATGGAATAGTTGAAGGCATGACCTCAATGTCTATCAATGTCATTCCTAAAATTTTGTTCCCAGAGCTAAACACCACATTCCAGATGTATTCTGACCAGGGGAGAGTATCGCAAGAATAATACTTCTTTTGGTCTCTGTTTTTACATCAACTTATTTTACTGCTGTTCTTTCATTAATTAATTTCCTTGCAGTCACTAAGGTCTCCACCAGACAAACTGTTGTCTAGTCATATTTCTTCTTCTATTTACATATTTGATCTTCCATTTGTCACTATTAAATGTTGTCTTGAGAAAACTAGTGATTCGAGAGCGGACCTTGGATCCTGGAAATTCTGGGTTCAAGTATATCTCTGATTCATAGTGGTTTTGTGACCATGAGCAAGTCAATTAACTTCTCAGTGCCCCTTATATTTCAAAGCAGTTGTAGATTTACATTGGTTGAAGGGTTTTTTTAAATTGGGAATTCTTTACACACATGAAATCCCAGATACAGCAGATCAAAATAATCATCTTTTATAGACTCAGTCCAATGTTCTAACATGTCAAGATCATAAAGGCACTTCACTAGAGAGCTTCAAAGCTGATGCTGACCCACTGTACCTCTCAATTCGAGCCCATGTTACCATTATGTCCAATAGAGTCTTTATCAAGAGCTTCACTATCATTGAGTTAAATTATATCTATAACTTGTCCTTCATCTGCCTCTCTAACAACAATGTCAAATACGAGCCATCATACCTATTTGGCATGACCTGTTCTTGATGAAATCATCATAGCTCCTTCTGATGTGGGCTTACTTTTATAAATGTTCACTAACATTGATTATAATTCCTCATTTTGCAATGATACCAAGCTCCGTAACCTATAGTTTAAAGAATATTCTGTGACACATCAACTGGTTCTGTGATCATGGGTAAATCCATTAATCCCTCAGGCAATTCCCTATGACTAGAACTTTTTTGAAAATTAGGCCATTTGCCCTTCTCCAGTCTTGCATAACTTTTCCATTCTCCACAATTTTCAAAACTTAACAATCACATCTGCCAGATCTTTCTGTTCCCCTGAGTCTGGCTGTCTGAATTCATAAAGGGCAGCCAGGTACTCTTACTATCTCCCTACTTGCCTTGGTTTTCCACTCTTTATAGCCATGTTTGCTGTCTTCTCTGCCATTCAAAAACTCTGTTTCTTGACACAGAAATCAAAAAGCAACATATATGTATATATATATATATATATATGTATGTATATATATATATATATATATATATATATATGCTGATAATGAATTTATCTCCAAGCATTTAAGTTGATTTTTACCTATTTAAGACATTTATCTACAGACTTTCAATGTCATGGGGTTTAATGGAGACTTCTATTTAAAATTTTATCTCCTTCAAATTTCTATACACTCCTTCTTTAGACACTGTCACTTTGAGATTCCCCTTTCCCTCATTTATTTTATTCTCTTTTTTTCTTTTTTGCCAAATGAAGTTTTAGATCATCTCCTTTATTTTCCACTGTACAATTCAAATATTGCTTTTTATCTTGTCCCCTAAAGATCAGGAAGGAAAAGTCCAAAGACTGTTATCTCCTCTTGACTATTATGACATCCTCACTGCTGGTCTCATCCAGTAGAGTGACCAATATTCAGGTTGTTTCCTTCATTCCTCCTTCTTTCCTTGCTCCCTCCCTCTCTCCCTCCCTTACTTCCTTCTTTTCTTCCTTCTCATGATCACATCCTTTGCTCCAGTCTTGGAAGGAAGTGACTTTTCTCCTTAACCAAGCCAAACCCTCAATTTTCATGCTTGATCCTATTTCTTCCTATGTTTTCCCAGCAGAGTCTCTGGATTACCATCTCTGCTCTTTTATCTTAAATATCTTCCTATTTTCTGACTCCATTCTTGCTATTTACAAATTTAATATCTCCCCCATCCTTAAAAAATAAAACCCTCATCAAATCCTATCATTCCCACTAGCTATAATCCCATATCTTTCCTCTTTTTCTTGGCTATAATCCTCAAGAAAGCAGTCTATATTAGGTTCCTTCACTTTCTCCCTGTTCAGTTTTTCCTAAACCATCAACAGGCTGTATTCTAACCTCATCATTCAATTAAAATTGATCTCTCAAAAGTTACTAATGATCTCTTCATCCGTCTTGACCTCTTAACAAGATTTAACGCGTTGTCACTCAGAAAAATAATTTTCACTCTCTCCTATATATCCTGCCTTAAACTTTGTCCTGAACTACGGTTTTGCATCATCAGGTCCACAGTCTTAGCTTCATGCTTAATGTGTCACTCTCTCACTAACCACATTTATTCAATCCGTTGCCAAATTTTTCTATCCATATGACATCTTTCATACATGTACTCATATCTCCACTTAAACAGCCACCACTCAAGTTCATCCCTCATTACCTCTAACATAGTATTTTGGTAGTCTTCAAATTAGGCTCCCCGACTCAAATCTAATCCATAATCCAATCCATCCTTCACTAAGCTACCAAAATGATTTGTCCAAAACATATCTGACCTAATCAGCTCTCTCTCCTTCCCCCATTCACTCTAAAGGTTCCCTGTTACTTCCAAGATCAAATATTAATTCTTCTGTTTGGTGTTTAACGTTCTTTTCATAACCTGACTCCTTCGTACCTCTTAAGTCTTCCTACATTCCACCTCCTAACTCTGTCCTTTTGTTTTAGATGTGCCCCATATCTGTAATGTTCTCCCTGCCATCTCTGTCTTTTAATTCCCTATTAATAGAATATGAGCTCCTTGAGGATAGGAATTGTCTCATTTTTCTTTGTTTCTCCAATGTTTATCACAGTGTCTTGAAGAGGTAAGAGCTTAATAAACATTTATTGAATAATTTATTGCTTGATTTTTAATTCAATTCTTTGTTGTATCCTAAAATTCTGTTAGTGGTATCTATAACAGAATCTATGACATCTAAATGAAAGAGAATAGGGTAGGGGGCATAGGAATCATGGTATTTTTGAGCTAGAAGAGATCTAAGAGCACAGATGAAGAAAATGAGATTCAAACCCTATGGTTTGCTTAAGGACTTTCAACTAGTAAGGAAAAAATGAAATTTTCTGACTCCCAATGTATTCATCTTACTTTACCATGCTCCCTTTTAATCTCTTACTTGCTAACAGCAATACATCTTTTGAAATGTATTGAAAATTTGTCAAGAGCTTTGTGATTACTTCAGGGAAGCCTATCAGGTAAGAATTATGAAACTATATTCTGTTCTACAGGGAAGGTGAAAAATCTTAGTCATGGTGACAGTGGGAAAGAAAGCAGTTATTCCCTGGGGCCTAGTGAAAAGAAAAAAGAAGTACTTTGTGTTCATGGAGCCAGCCCAGGACCTAGAAGGGCCCCCCAAGAGTTTACATAAGACAGAAACTCTACTCTTCCTTTTTCTTGCTTCTAACTCTGGAAACTATCCTTATACCTCACATTCCCCCTTTCTACTCTTCACTACAAAATCTCCATTCCAGTTCCAGTATTACAGAAAATTAAAGTCTTAGGTCACAGAACTACCACCAAAATTTCAAAACTGGTGGAGTCCAGGTTCCTATTGTATGAATGAGTGAAGAAGAATGGTGGTGAGGGAAAGAGGAGAGGGGAGTCAAGTTAAAAAGAAACCCAGACAGAGGTCCTGTTCCCCAGGGTAGACAATCAAGCCTGAGGGGGTGGGGAGAGGGAAGGGTGTCTAAGGAGTGACATACATTCCTGATATCTTAAATTGGTACTCAATTTATTTCTCCAGGAAGAAATCGGTGTCACTCCTGGTTAGGTTCTTTCAAATGGTTACTATAGCACAAAATGATACACTTTATGGGATACATGTGCTTTATGGAGGCTAGTGAGGGTGACTGACTACCATTTTTAACACTACATGACAAAAAAATGTATTTCACGTTTGAAACATTGACTTACACATTATTTTTTGGCCTGAAACTCATTTATAAACTGGGAAATGCCTCATTCTAAAAATATTTTTTAAATGTCATATATCTTTCATATTATGAAGAATTCAGATTCATTTCTGGCATGTTTATGGGATTAAATTATAAAATCATGCAGATGTAATTATTGGACATGGAATTTGGAGATGCAGCTACTTATAGTCTGTGTTCGCTCTGAATCCTATAGTCTTATGATATATGTCAATCACAGGAGGAATGTGTACATATGTACATAGCAAAAAATTTAAACTTTTTATATGACACTCTTTCACATTTTGTATGGTCCATCCAACAAGCTTTCTTGTGTTCCTTATATCTATAATTCTATTTCTAGTCCCCCTATCTTTTCATATATGCTCTACCTCCTCAGTTCTCTCTCTTATGATTCTTTTTCCAAAGCTCAGTTCAAATGTCACTTGCTGCATGAGGCCTTTTCCAATTCCTTCAGTTGCTAGTGACACTCCCTACCACAATACCTTGTATTTAAATATAGATATATAGACAAGTATTCATTGTATATATTCATATGTATAAATACATCTATATAGATATATGTATATATCTAGAGAGAGAGAGATAAATATATATCTACATATATTTTATATATATAGTTCGTTACTTTGGCAGAATATAAATTTCCTAAGTATGGGAACTATTTTGTTTTTGTCTTTGTATATTCAGAATACAGCAAGCACTTAATATAATCTTGTTGACTGGTTGGTAACTTGATTGAGAAGATCTTCTATCCCATTCCCATGCCACCCCCCCAAAAAAAGATCCATTTTAAAGGCTCAATAATATTCGAAATTCTACAAGTTAGAGTTTATGGATTCTTATCCTCTACTAAAATGCAAATAAATATCTCTGAAAGATATTTGTGGTTATTGGCCTAATAGATCTGGAATGGGTAGATAAAAGGAAACTAGTTGTCTACTAATTACCAGGCTAGGCTTTTTACAAATATTATCTCCCTTGATCCTCACAATAACCCTGGAAGATAGGGTCCATTATTATTTCCATTTTATAGTTGAAGAAACTGAGGCAGAGAGAGATTAAATGACTTGCCCAAGGTCACAAAATTAGGAGATGTCTTAGAGTGGATTTGAACTCAGGTCTTCCTGAGTTCCTGAGCCACTTATATGCCTAATCATATAGTTGATAATTCCATTTACATCTAGATACTTGAGGCAAAAAGAGACAACTTTAGAATAAATCTCAGTATTGAGATTCAATGAGAACTATAAAACCAAAGAAAACCAAGAGTGGGAAGGAAAGGTAAGAACTGTGAAGTTGTTCTGGAAATTGAACCCATTTCAGTGGGAAGTTGGCTATTCCAAAAATGCTTTCAGTAGTAGTAGATTCAAAGTCATTTTCACCAGAGACTTATCTGAGGGGTGACAACACACCCCATATCCAACAAATCCATATACCTGGCCTGTTATCATGACCGAAATACTCTCTATTGAGGTCTTTTCTACTGGGTAAGAGGTTCAATCCAGAAGACCCTACGAAAAACAATATCTCTGAAAAGAGGAACTTAAAAATGGTTACTTTATTTCATATCAATGTCCTTCATGCATGCTCTGTTTTAATCCGACTGTCTTTGTAGAGGTCAATGATTTAAGTCCTCAATATCTGGAAGGTAATTCCTCCTCACCTCTCCTCCTTAGAATAGATGGTTTCCAGTTTAAAGCCTAGATCAGGTGCCACCTCTTACAGGAGGAATGTCCTCATTCCCCTTCCCCACCCCCAGTTACTAATTCTCTCTCTCTCTCTCTCTCTCTCTCTCTCTCTCTCTCTCTCTCTCTCTCTCTCAGGTGTATACTTTTTACACAAGCTCATTGAAGCCAAAGATTGTATCCTTCTTGTCTTTGCTTAACAATGTATGTGATCCATTGTAGTTCCTTAATGAATATTTGTTTATTTGAATTTCTTATTTCATCAGATTACATAGTAAAGATTAAGGTCTTCAGAGTAGGAATGGGTATTAAAAGAAAAAGTGGATGTAAGATCTAGAGAATGGAGAATTTGTGGGAGAGGGCATGCCCAGGTGAAGTGATAATAGCAGTATAGTGGAAAGCCCAGTGCACTCAAAGGGGAATAGCAAAGTGCTGGAGAGGTCACTGGGAAAGGAAGAGTTGGATGACAAGAAGAAATTGATTATGTATCAATTATGTATGTTGTCATTGTCCCAGTTTTATTTACAGATGATCCTACCTAGTGAATAATTGTTTGGGGGTATCTAAATACTGGTAGAAGACAATGGGAGCACCAGACTTCCCAACTAGTCCCTGATCTATTGCTTATTTTCGGACCATTAGGAAATGTCCATAACAACAAGCTGAGCTCACAAGATGAAGAAGTTTGTGCTGCCTAGGTACTCTCCCTACAAAAGAGCAATATTTGAAAAGCAAAAGAAAAAAATGACTGGCTTAAAAGTAGGTGGGAAACCTCTTCCTTGTTAAGATACAGCCATTGAACTTGATAGAAGTATTCAAAATTTCAAACAAATATATAGTGCCATCGAACACTAGAAACATCATTGGCCAGCAACTAGATAAAATTCTTAGAGTTAACAGGTGGGGGAGGGTGCAGGTATACACTAGGTCATATACGAGGAATTAAGCTTTTCCTCTCAACAACTGATTTACTATCATAAATATACCTCTTATTCCCCCCGACACACAAGTTTTTGTTCATGTCATTCCTCACATCTATCATACCCATTCTGCTCCATTCAACTGTCCAAATCTCACCTACTCTTTGACCCAATTCAAATTCAAACCTTTTCTTAACAATCTCAGTCTCAGAATCTCTTTTCTCTGAATTCTTATGAAAGATTGAATGAGATAATATTTATGAAGCACATATTTTAAGTTTCTGATATACAGTAGTCATTTAATAAATGCTTATTCTCTTCCTCACTTTTGCTCCCCTCCCCTTAAAAAAGTCATCCTCTAATCCACTCAGCAATTACTCTCCTTAAGAACATTTCACAGGGCAGTGGAAAGAATATTTGATCTGGAGTCAGAAAAACCTGAATTCAACTAAAACTAATATCAGACACTTAAGGCAAATCATTTAACTTCTGTTTGAATTAGTTTCCTCAACTATAAAATAAGGATTATAATAGAACCTACCTCTCTAGGTTGTTATAAAAAAAGATAATATTTGTATAGTTTTTAATATAATGTCTAGTATATCAGGCACCTGTTAAATTAGGTACTTGTATAGTAGTCACCTAATAAATGCTTGTTGCCTTCCCCCTCATTTAACTTCTCTTATGTTTGCATCTTTCTTCCCAATAAGACTGGAAACTCCTTAAAAACAAGGACAGTTCTCTAATTCTTTAGGAGACTGAACACAATGCCTTGCACATAGGAGATATATTAAATATGTTGATTTTTATTTGATCTGATTTGTTCATTTGATAAGTAAGATGGTTTTGCTACTGCCGGGTAAGAATAAGAAGACAATTTAACTACAAAAGCAATTATATTCAATAACAGAAAAACCTCAGAAATTTATGACTTTTTATATAATCCCCCCCACTAACTAAAATAATATAATCAGCAGTATTCCTGGGAACTAGATCTTAGCAATTTCTAAAAATTTATCCAGAAACCCCCAAATCCCAAACCAAAGAACATAGCCTTCAGATTTTTTGGAAAACAAACAAACAAAATAAGTCCAGTCTCTTTTAATGAAATCTTTGTTCTCAGTGTTATATAGCAGGAGGCTCATAATTAGAAACACTGTCCCTCCATCCCTGATATCCCCAAAATCATGAATCAAAATACATTTTGTTCATCAAACAAAAGAACAAGGAAACAATAAAAATGAAACTTAATGAATGGGACACAAACTATCTTGGGAAAATAATATATGGGTTCAATGAATGAGCTCAGAGAAGTGTCTTTGTATTCTACAAGAAGTGGCCAGAAATGGGATTTTATTCAACTGTCAGAGGAAAGCCCTTCATGGGACTGCAGAAAAAATAGACCTTTGAAGAAAGTATGGTCACACTAGTCCTGCTGTCAGCAGACCTGGGTTCAATTTTACCTAGAAGGCTTGCTACTGGATGTGACTTTTACCTTTTGATCAGATCTAAGTTTTCCCAGTTGGGTAAGTTTTAGCCTAGATTTCATCTCATTATCAGGTCTTCACAGGCTAGCTGAATAACATACAGTGGCTGATTTTGGATGAGGAAATTGGAAAGGGAAAATCCTCAATAGAATAGCATTGCTATTCACTAATGGACACTTCTATCTGACATATATATTGATAAGGAAGAATAAACACTTCAAAAAAACAAAATCTAATTTTTCAAAGATGAAATTAGTTTACTATCCCTCCTAAGCTTCCTAGAAGATAAGGATTAAGAAGGAAAACGCATCTAGAAGAATTGCATCAGAATTATGAAAATGTAACCCAAGTACAACAGTACTGACCAGTATTAAAACTCTGAATCTGAAAAGATTGGGAGTTGAGACAAGAGAAAGTGGATAGGCCAAGAGGCAGAATCTAAAAAAAGCCATTCTGATACTAAACACATTCCTTGTATCTGATATCCTGCATTCCCAATAGAATAGAGATTAAGAGCTTTGGTCCAACCAGGGTAGGGGATGGATGTTGCCAAGAAACAGCCTGGCAAGGGCTACTTTTCTACTAGCTCTATCTTTCCTCATATCCATGACTAGCAATGAATACATACCAGACATTTGAGAAATATTTGATGTTTGGTTTGATAGATTTCTTGAAGAAGCATTATGATTAAAGACATATAAGAATATAGAACAAGACTAGCATCTTAATGAAAGGATGTACAACTACTAAAGAGAATTTTCAAAAATATATTTCCCAGGGGCAGCTAGGTGGCGCAGTGGATAGAGCACCCGCCCTGGAATCAGTAGTATCTAAGTTCAAATCCAGCCTCAGACATTAATAATTACCTAGCTATATGTCCTTGGGCAAGCCACTTAACCCCATTGCCTAACAAAAACTAAAATAATAATAATAATAATAACAATATATTTTCTTTAAAAACAACTTATCATTTGAAATATTGAGTTTTGAAGTTTTTTTTAAGTTAACTAACTTTAGATAAATTAACTTAACAAATACAACTTGATCTGAAAATTTCTTTTGGGAGAATTTTAAAAGCCAAAAAAAGATGTCCTAACTCCTTTCACTCAGATTTTTCCTCTAGACACAGAAAAATGCTAGAGCCATTTTGGACCAGTTCAAACTAGAGATGATGTTTAAATTTTAAACACTGGAAATCAGAAAATGCCTCAAATCAAGGCTTAGTTTATTGCATTGTTTTTATCTAGATTTAAGAAAATGAAGGAGAAACTGTTAATAAGATTAAATATAAAAGATTGCTGTTCATAATTTTTTTGGAGTGCTAATTGTTAGGCATCCAAATGTACTTTTTCAGGTAATTCTTATGAATTCCTCTCCTCCTCACAAATGTGCTTGTATTGACTTTGAATATATTTTAAATCTACTTCTTTGTGTACATGTTGTTTCCCCATAGATGAAGAAGTTTGTACTGCCTAGGCACTCTCCCTACAAAAGCGCAATATTTGAAAAGCAAAAAAAAAAAAAAAAAAAAAAAAATGACTGGCTTAAAAGTAGGTGAGAGAAACCTCTTCCTTGTTAAGATATAGCCATTGAACTTGATAGAAGTATTCAAAATTTCAAACAAATATATAGTGCCATCGAACACTAGAAACATCATTGGCCAGCAACTAGATAAAATTCTTAGGGTTAACAGGTGGGGGAGGATGGAAGTATACACTAGGTTATATATAAGGGATTAAGCTTTTCCTCTCAACAACTGATACTTTATTGTTGTTTTTCAGTTCTTTCAGTCATATCCGAGCCTTTGTGATCCCATTAGAGGATTTCTTGGCAAAACTACTAAAGTGGTTTGCTCTTTCCTTTTCCATCTCATTTTACAGATGGGGAAACTGAGGCAAGTAGGAGATTTATTTGCCCAGGGTTACAGAGAACTAGTAAGTGTCTGAGTTTGGTTGTGAACTTAGATCTTCCTGACTCCAAGCCTAGGGCTCTATCCACTGAGACATCTAGTTGCCATAGCATCCATCCCTTGGCCTTGTGTCTTCTTTTTCTGTGACATTTACAAAGGGGAAGGGAACAAGAATCTAAGGATTTTACATGTATTGCCTCAGCTTATCCTTACAACAACCTGAAGAGTTGTGTGCCATACACATTTTACATTTCAGGAAGCTAAAACAAACAGAAATTAAAATTAAATACCAAGATCACACAACTCAGAATTGTTTATGGATTTGAATTTGAATTCAGATCTAACAAACTACTCACTTTGATCATTCTCTCACTTGAAACCAGGCTTCCTTTTAGTGTCTATATCAATAAATATATAATATGTAAATCAGAAATATAAATGAATATACGCCTACTCCTTTCTCCAATATGAAAAGACTGCTTCAGAGAAGAACTGAAATGATCTGTAAATCAGTGAGAGTTCAGGAACACTGAAAGATTTATAACTATTTGGATGCATTAGCTACAAAATTGCTACTATAATAGAAATTATTCACTTTGCTGATTTTTATGGTATATCACCATGTAGATGTCCAGCTGTCACTTCAAATTCAACATGTTCAAATACTGAAAGCATCATCTTCTTCCCAAAAATATGTTTCACCTTCCAACTTTACTTCTGGTTTGTAGCATGCCACTCCCCTAGTCACACAGGTTTAAAATCTAGGATTCATTTCTCACTCTACTCTTTCCATCATTTTCTTCATACACTCATCAGATCATATCATTTTGTTTTTACATTTTATATTTCATATCACTCTGTTCCCTCCTTTCCTCTGCCACCACCTACCTCTAGACACACTTGATTATGCACTGAATTCCTTTAACTGTCTTCTAATGGATTTCTTTTCTATCTCTCCCTCCTCCATTATCCTATAGCCTGTTGCCTTACTTGTGTCCTCCAAATACTGTTTTCATTGTCTCATAACATACATAAGTATATACTCACACTAACAGAAAGACTTCTTTAAAATATTCAATGACATCACCCCCTGACTGTCTGTAGAATAAACTCCAAAGGCTCACCACTGCATTCAAAGCTCTAATAAGCTGACTCTGCTTTACAGAGACAATTTTATCTTCCAATATTCCTCTACTCTTACAGTCAACTACTTAGTCTACACACATGTTTAATATACCTTTGCTTATTCTCATCAAGGAGTTAGAAATGGTATTCTTTCTTTCTACTTACACCCTCACTCCAACCTATTCCAACTCTACCAGTCATTCAAAGTCCAATTCAAATCCAACATCCTCCAAAAGATTTTTCCCTATGGTTTCAGCCACACTATTTTTTTCTTCCTCTAAGCAACTGTTAGCAATAATTTTCTATATTTTTCATTTTGTCACTAAATTCCACGCTGCCTTGCATTATTACTTTTCCTGTATTTTTGTTTGGTTTCCTGTTAACTGGAAAGTTCATAAGATACTGGAAAATAAAGGCTAAGTTCATGTTTTAATACACCTAATTTTCCTTCCATCCATCACAATCCACCCCAGCACCACAACATCTTATAGACTATGCATATAGTAAGATTTCTCTTGTTGAGCTCTTTAAGGTAATAAACAAATTCTCTTTGAAATAATCTTCACCATTTTCTTAGGTTGTAACTCTCAAATTTCACAAAAGCATTACTTTGCTATTTCATTACAGTGCTTATTGCCCCTCACAGGGCAAGCAAGACAACCTATCTGAAGAATTGGGGCACCCTGAGGGAAAAACAGGAGGTAGTTAGGCAATTCAAACCACCAATAGCATCTTGTCTACCACCTTCCCTCACATCCTGATGGAGACGGATAGAATCCAGGGCCTTGGAATTCAAGAACTTTAGGAATGACAATGTCTCCCAAAACACTTCCTCTAGCCCAGTTTCTGCAGCCAATATTGTGGGAGATGGGAAGGGACCCCTCTTCTGCACTACAACCAGCAACAGTCGACCAACTGCCACCAAGAGTCACAAAAGTGGGTGCACATGCCAGACCACCAATCCTGCTTCCAACAAAGCACTCACTGTCATTAAATCCTATGGTTAAGGGGTTAACTATATTTACCTTCTACCCACCAACTGTTACTCATAGTATTCACATGCCAACCTTGCTAAAACAGCAAAGCAAAGTAGGAAAGACAGGAGACAGGTTAAGAAAGTTGAGCCACCAACTCCACCTCTCCTCAGATCCTGATTGAGACAACCCAGGTCGCTTAACTCAAGAGCCTTTGGATGAGAAATGCTTCTGCCCAGTATCTATAGCCATCCCCTTGAGAAGCAAGTGTCTCCAAAACAGAAGCAGCCTGAAAACTTTTCTTGAAGGTACTATAGCTTCATTTACTCAAGACCCAAAAAAGAAACTTTTTATCACCAAAGAACCTGACACTGTCAAATTAATCAGCATCAGAAACCTTGTGCTTTTCATCAATAGAAACAACAACATATCTGTGAGAACGGGGAGAGGTTTCAGCTGAAATTTTGATTGTCTATAATGTATATCTTCAAAACAGGAGATCTCTCTCTCTCTCTCTCTCTCTCTCTCTCTCTCTCTCTGTATATATACACATACACATACACATACACACACGCATGTGTGTGTGTGTATCTCCCCCATTAAAATGGGAGTTTCTTAGAGCAACTGAGTGCTCTAGTGTATAGAACACTGGCCCTGGGGGCAGGAGGACTTGAGTTCAAATTTGACCTCAGACACTTGATACTTACTAGCTGTGTGATCTTAGGCAAGTCACAGTCCCATTACCACATGAGAAAAAAATGTGAATTTCTTGAGAGCAGGGACTGTCATACTTTTACCATTTTTATCCTTAAAGCTAATCCTAATAAACACTTAATAATTGTGGGGGTTTTTTGGACTCTAATATCATAGAACCAAATGTATGGTATGTGAAAGCAGAAGAAACTCTCAAGAAACTGGAGTCAGGAAGAGTGACCAGAACTGACCAAATCTGTGGAAACGAAAAAAATATTCTGAAGGCAATAATTTCAATGGTCATTGATTTTCATGGTGTTTCATTAAGGAAAGATTCCACAAGAATGGAAATGATGAAACCTTATCACATATGTAGCATCACATGAAGTAGAAAAATGCACTGAGATTGAACTTCATGTTCTATGATGTTCGTATTCATGATCTATGTTTCTAACTGCCTAGGTAATCTCAGGCAAAATATTCTTTGGTTTCAATTTCCTCACTTATAAAATGAGAGGGTTGGACTAATTGGTCGTTGAGCTCTCTTTCAGCTCTAAAACTATGATCCTACAACCATCAAGGACTAAGGTGGGTTGGAGTTACCTATAGAAGGAAATAGATATTGCTGGCAACAATATCCTATCTTCCATCTCCACTTATTGCTGTCTTTTCCACATGCTGACTTCTGCCTTCAGTCTCCATGAGCAGAGAGGAACAATACTATGAAGGACAAAGATATACTACACCACACCTCTCCACTGAATTGGGAAGGCTTGATAGAAGAACTTCATAGGACTGAAGCAGGGGTATTTTGGTGGTCTACATCAGTGCAAGGAACACTGCCATTGACCATTTACTTCCTGGATCCATGGGGTAATGACACAAGGACAACAAAAACAAATACTGAAGACACAAAAAACCCAATATTGCTACAATTTTGTTCACTTTAATATTTTTTTTAAAAAGCACATAGGTGGTGCAGTGGATAGAGCACATGCCCTGAAGTCAGGAGTACCTGAGTTCAAATCCTACCTCAGACACTTAATAATTGCCTAGCTGTGTGACCTTGGGCAAGTCACTTAACCCATTGCCTAAAATAAATAAATTAATTAATTTTTTTAAAAAAGCACATAAATTCAGTTTCTCAGACAATCCTATTTCTTGCTCTTTGCTATTAAAAGGTTTGTGTTTGTTGATGATATATATAATTATTAATAGCAAACAAAACACTAAGAAGGAAGGTAGTGTGGTAAAATGAATAAGGCAATGGATTTGAAGTTAGGAAAACTTGAGTTTGAATTTTGTGTCAGACATACTAATCCTGGACAAGTCACTTAATCTCTCTAGGACTCAGTCTCCTTAACTGTAAAAATGCTTTTGTGTTCAATGACCTCTAAAATTCCTTCTTATTCAAAATCTATGATCTTTTTAGCCTAGGAAAAATTTCTTTACTCACATCTAGTCATTTCCACATTCTCATACATGCACAAAACTGGTAATTTTATGTATTCCCAAGAGCAGCCTTGGTTTCATGTTCTTTTGGTTTTTAAAAATAATAATAATGATGATGTTAAAACCATGAGTTATTCAAACATGTGCCTCATCTATAGAGGATAAAAATAGAAGCAAGGTTCAAAGACTCCCAGATTAACAAACTGTCCAGCCTGTCTAACTTAAGTGAGGTAGCATGATAAAAAAAAAAAACCAAAACTCCCAATTTCAAGGTTACATCATTCAAGCAAACAGAGTTTTGCAAAGATGCTGCATTTGGCCTGGGGACTGGGGGAGTGGAAGAAAAGAAGAGGAAGCACTGTTATTCTCCATGTATCATCTCTACTGGACATATTTTTTTTCTTTGTTCATTTAGATTTCTGACCACCAGAGATTTTTGGCCACTTTGGATTTATGTTTGAAATGCTAGTGTCTCCCCAGCTCTATGATGCAGCCTTCCTCACCAAAGGCAAAGGATCATGGATGATATGCAAGGCAAGGACACTTATTTAGGGAGGCAAATGACCTTATGGTGAGGGGACCTGATACAATCTGATGGCACAACAAGGACAAGCCGCAACATCTGACCTTCTCCCAGGAAACCTTCATGAAACTCACCCAATGCACTACCAAGATAAATATCAAAATCTCTGAGGCAGGCTGTGTCCCTCCCACTTCAGCACAAATCCTCAGAAGGACTTTTGTATTTGGAAGCAAACAAGGATTCCAGGCTGCTGGGTTTTTTTTTTTTCCTCAGGGCCCAGTGTTGTTGAGAAAAACAGCTGGGGGACACATAGGTGGAGTTGTTCAGAGTAGGCTAATCTCCCGTTGCCAAGGTAATCTGAAGAAATTCATCCTGTACCCTTGATAGGAAGGGTAGGCACACAGGCATTCTGAAATTTTATTTCGCTTCATTTTTGTGACAAAATGTCATTTTTACATTGATGTGAGACAGGGAAATGTCTAGTATTTAATATACATTAAAACAACAACATTCATAGACACTTTACCACTGTCGTCCTCAGTTTCTCACCTATAAAATGAAGAGGTTTGAACTAGCTAACCTCAGACATGTTCTATCTTTAGAAATATGAAACTGTGATTCTATGAGTAGTTAGCATTTTCAGGATTGAACTTAAGTGCCTCAGTCTACATAAAACCTTTTCAGATTCTTCCTAGCTACTAGAAGAATACACCCTCTCCATTGCCTTGAAACTTATTTTACAAATATGTATATATATATATATATATATATATGTATTGAAACTTGTTTTACACATACGTAAAATATATTTATTACATATATCATATATATGCACACAAACAAACACACACATACACAAACATAGATACATGTTGTTTACCCCAGTAAAGTATCAGATTCTTTTAAAAAAACATTGGTTATAGCCCATTGTATCCCCAGGGACTGGGAGATAAACAGGTGCTTATTAAATCAATTGTTCTCAACCCTTTGGTGTTATGGACCCCTGAGGTAGTCTGGCAAACTTGTGGAATCTTTCTCAGAATAATGATTTTGTGCAGTAAATAAAATACATATGAGAGAGGAAAGCAATTATACTGAAATATAGTTATCAGAATTATTTTTACAAAAATTCTCAGTTTGTTCTTATTCAGTCATTTCACTTGCATTTGACTTTGAGAACTCAATTATAGTTTTCTTGGTAAAGATAGTAAAATGGTTTGCCATTTCCTTCTCCAGCTCATCTTACAGATAGAGGCAGATAGAATTTAGTGATTTGTCTTTCTAACTTCAGACTCAGCACTCTATCTACTACATCACTTAACTGCCCAGGTCTTGGGTAAAGCATGCTTTTTTAGATATTTATGAGTGAGGGAATTGCATTGTTAGGCAAAGATCATTCATGACTCAATGTGCATAGCTGGTTTAAGCTTTGGAGTGTTGGGGTAATTGGTCTTGTGAACCAAAACAACTGGGTTGACTGTAGTTTTCACTTTTCATTTGAATGCTGAAGTATTGCAGAAATACAACCAAATAAAGAATGGAAACAGTTGGGTCATCTGATTTTCCACCACATATAGAAAGAAACCCATTACCACACCACATGGTAAATTTAATTTACTAGACTTCATCTTTCAGTCATAATGAGGTATAATGGAAAGAGAAATGGAATTAAAAGTCAGAAAATGACTCATTGACTTAGAGTAGGAAGGAATCTTCCAGGTCATGGACCTTTTTTATTCTTCAAAGCAATACAATACAGTGCTTTTCACAAGATAAAGGCTAGAGGACACTTTGATCAAATCAAGGAGGACACAGATTACCCCAAAACTGGAAACCCTAAGAAAAGATAATTATCTTTGAAATAGGAATCGTGAATGTAACTAGAGTTGAGGTTATGAACTCTGAAACCACAAAGCACAAAAAAGTAGGCACAATGCTAATTATGCCTTTTTACCTTTCTGCCATGTTTTATTGATTAACTTCAAGATGATAATTACATGCAAAGTACTGTGATGGTTTTATGTTAAGTATATGAGACTAAAACTCTTTAGAAAGAGGGGTGTGTATGTGTTGCTTTTCTGCATACATAAGTAGAAAAATGGGATAAACAAGTCTGAATTCTATGAATGGGCTTATCTTACTACCTTCATGATACTCTATTAAAAAGGTTAGATGCCCCATCCCTAGTTCCTACCCCAGGTTCAGGTAAAAATGCAGGAATGAAAATGATGGGGATGAAGGGGGAAATAGAAAAAAATTCTGTAGATATATCTGACAAGATAGATATTCAGTGAAATAGGACTTTCAAGTTTCCTGATGAAAAGAGCAGAACTGAACAGAAAATTCAATTTTCAAATACAAGTCTCAAGAGAGGCATAAAAAGGTAAACAGGAAAGAAATAAAAACATGTCATTAAAAAAGATTAAATTATTTATATCCCTAAATAGGAAGATGATACTTGTAACTCTTGAGAACTGCATCAGCTAAATTCCCAAGCAATTATTAGGGGAAATTTTATATCTCGAAAAACTTACAGGAATAAAATAGAGAGAGAGAAGATCAATGAACTGGACATGTAAAAAAAAGCTAGAAAAAGAAATTTAAAAATCCCCAATCAAATAATAAATTTGAAATTCTGAAAATCAAAGGATAGATTAATAAAATTGAAAGCATGAAAACTATTGAACTAATAAATAAAAAATGAGTTGGTTTTATGAAAAAATAATGAAATAGCTAAAATTTGGGTTAATTTAATTTTTAAAAGAGAAAAAAGAAAACCAAATTATCAGTATCAAAAACAAAAAGGGTGAATTTACTACCAATGAAAAGGAAAATAAAGCAATAGTTAGGAGTTATTTTCTCAACGGTATGCCAATAAATAAGATACTCTAAATGAAATGGCTGAATATTTACAATAATTTCCTAGATTAACAGAAGAGGAAAAAATACTTAACCCCATTTTAGGAAAAAGAAATTGAACAAACTATCAATGAACCCCCTAACTAAAAATCTCCAGGGTCAGATTTATAAGTGAATTCTACCAAGCATTTAATAGTGGTGATACTGGCATACTTGGAAAAATAGGCAAAGAAGGAGTCCTACTAAATTCCTTTTATGACGTAAATTTGGGACTGATATCCAAACTAGAAAGAGTCAAAGCAGGGAGAGAAAATTATAGATCACTTTCTCTAGAGAATATTGATGCAAAAATTTAAAAAAGAAATATTAGCAAAGTGATTGTAGCAATAAATCACAAGGATTATATACTATGACCAGGTGAGATTTATACCAGGAATGCATAATTAGTTCAATATTAGGAAAAGTATCAGCATAACTGTCCATATCAATGACAAAAATAACAAAAATTACATTCTTATTCCAATTATATATAGCACTCATTCCTATTAAAAAACTTTAGGGAGCATAGAAATAAATGGAGTTTTCCTCAAAATTATAAGTAGTATCTATCTAAAATCATCAGCAAACACTATATGTGATAGGGATAAGCCAGAAACTTTCCTAGTAAGGTTAGAAATGAGATAATTATTATTCAATATTGTACTAGAAGTGTTAACTTGAGCAATAAGAGAAGAAAAAAATGAAGAAATTAGAATAGGCAATGAGGAAATTAACTATCACTCTTTGCAGATGATATGATGATATTCTCAGACAATCTTAGAAAATCAACTACTTGAAACAACAATTTTAACAAGATCAGGATATGAAATAAACCCACATAAATCATCAGCATTTCTATATATTACCAACAAATCTCAGCAGCAAGAGATAGAGAAATTACATTTAAAGTAAGTGTAGACAGTATAAACTATTTAGAGTCTATCTGCCAAGGCAAACCCAGGAATTATATAAACACAATTGCAAAAAACTTATTAAACAAATGAAGTCAGATCTAAACAACTAGGAAAAAATATCAATTGCTAATGAGTAGGTTTAGTTAATATGATGTAATAAAAATGACAATTCTACCTAAATTGATATATATATATATATATATATATATATATATATATATATATATATATATATTCAGTGCCATACCAATCAAACTGCCATAGAATTGTTTTGTAGAGCTAGAAAAAAATAATAACACAATTCATCTGGAAGAACAAAAGATAAAAAATATCAAGAGAATTAATGAGAAAATGCTAACCAAATTAAAACCATATTATATTGTGTCAATCAGCAAAGCTATTTATTACTGGTTAGGAAATAGACTGATGGATCAGCTGAATAGGTTAGATACTCAAGACAGTAGTAAATGTCTATAATAATCTATTGTTTAGTAAACCCAGAGACTCCAGCTTCTGGGATAAGAACTCACTATTTGACAAAAACTGCTGGGAAACCTGGAAAATAGTATGGCAGAAGCAAACATTTCATATCATATACCAAGATAAGGTCAAAATGGGTACATGATTTAGAGATAAAGGATGGTACCACTAGCAAATTTCGAGAGCAAGGAATTGTTATCCGGTCATATCTATAGAAAAGGGAAGAATTTAGGATGAAATGAGATTGAGAACATTATGAAAGTCAAAATGGATGATTTCGATTACATTAAATTAAAAACAACTTGCACAAACAAAACCAATGTAACCAAGATTAGAAGGAAAACAAAACAGAGAAATAGTCATTATGGATGATGTTTCTGAAAAAGGTTTCATTTCTCAAATATATAAAGAATTTGATAAGAATTATAACAAATTTAAATATGCATGTGTACATATATAGATATATATATAACAAATTATAACAAATTTATAAAAATATAATTAATTTCCCAGTTGATAATTGGTCAAAAGATATGAACAGGCAGGTTTCAGATGAGGAACTTAAAGCTATCTATAGTCGTATAAAATTGCTCTAAAACACTATTAATTAGAGAAATACAAATTAAAACAACTCTGAGGTACTACCTTACACCTCTCAGATTGCTTAATATGACAGAAAAATAAAATGATAAATGTGATAGAAGATATGAGAAAACTCAAATGCTGTTATTGTTGGTGGAGTTGTGAACAAATCCAATCATTCTAGAGAACAAATTGTAACTATGCCCAAAGTGCTACAAAACTGTGAATACCCTTTGATCCAGCAATATCACTAGTAGGTTTGTATTCCAAAGAGATCATTAAAAAATGAGAAAGGGACTCACATATACAAAAATAGTGGCAAAGAATTGGAGAGTGAGGGAAATCAATTGGAAAATGGCTGAACAAGTTGTGGCATATGAATGTAATGGAATGCTATTATTCCATAAGAAATGATGCACAGGCAGATTTCAGAAAAACTTGGACTTACATGAACTGTTACTAATTGAGGTAAGCAGATTGAGGAGAACATTATAAACAGTAATAGCAACATTGTGTGATGACCAACTATGATAGACTTGGCAATAAGTCTATGTATTCAAAAACCTTCAGGAGCTCCAATATTCTCTTAGGAGAAAATACAAACCTTTTGACCTGAACTTTGAGACTCTTCACAATTTATCTTCAACCTGCCTTCTAAGACTTGCTTCACATTATTCCCCTTCATATAATAAAATGAATCAAGACAACTCCAAAAGATTCATGATGAAAAATGCCATCCACATCCTGAGAAAGAACTATGGAGTCTGAATGAAGAAAGATGCATACTATTTCACTTTTTTGATTTTTGGTTTTTTTTCTTGTGGTTTTTCCCTTTTGTTCTGACTCTTCTTTCACAATATTACTTAGGTAGAAACATGTTTAACAAGATTGCACACATAAAACCTTTATCAAATTGCTTGCTGTCTTGGGGAGGGGTAAGGGAAGCGCATGAGACAGAAAAATTTGAAACTCAAAATTTTATAAAATTGAATGTTGAGGGGTGGCTAGGTGGCATAGTGAATAGAGCACTGGCCCCAGAATCAGGAGTACCTGAATTCAAATCCAGTCTCAGACACTTAATAATTACCTAGCTGTGTGGCCTTGGGCAAGCCACTTAACCCCATTGCCTTGCAAAAAAAAAAAAAGAACCTAAAAAAATGAATGTTAGGGGTGGCTAGGTGGCGTAGTGGATAAAGCAGCAGCCCTGAAGTCAGTAGTACCTGGGTTCAAATCCGGTCTCAGACACTTAATAATTACCTAGCTGTGTGGCCTTGGGCAAGCCACTTAACCCCGTTTGCCTTACAAAAAAAACACCAAAAAATGAATGTTGAAAACTCTCTTTACACATAATTGTAAAAAAACGTTAAGTGAGAAAAATAAAAATTAATATTTTTAAAAGAAAGTAGAGAATTCTATAAACCGGTAGAATTATAGAAAAGATAAAAAGCTCACATGAGCTGAATTTTGAAGCAAGATAGAGAATCTTAAAATAAGTGAGTTAGCTTCAGACATCAAGAATGGTCTGTGTAGACATGTAGAGGTAGAAGATGGAATGTCAAATTAAGAGCAAAGTCAGCTGTTCAGTTTAACTTGGAATACAGAATACACGAAGGGGAATAAGGTGAAACAAGTCTAGGAAAGCAGGTTGAAGACAAATTGTAAAGAGCTTCGAAGTCCAGGATAAAAAGTTTGTATTTTATCCTAAGAGAATATTGGAACTCCTGAAGATTTTTGAGTGGAGGATTGATGTTGTCTCACTTGTGCTTCTGCAAAATTTTTTTGAAATCTGGGAAGAAAATGGATACAAGGAGACAAAATAGACCATTTATTAAGAGTCTATTAAAATGATCCAAAAGCCTGATAATAATAAGAAGAACCTGAAAGGATTGTGATTGTAAAATAAAGAGAAAAGGATGAATTTGAGAGATGTGTTCAAATCAACATGGCTTAGCAACTGATTAAATTTGAAAGGGAAGAGTAAGGATAGGTAAGACTCAAGGATTTTTGTATTTTAAATGTCTGCAGAATGTTCAAGTAAAAATGCCCATTGAGTAGGTGAAGATGGCGTAAGATTAGAAGAAAAATTAAGACTGGACCCCTAACACTTGAGAGTCATCTAGAAAGAATAATAGAAAACGAAGGTGGCTAAAGGTCTGAGAACAAATGAGATCATTACAGCAAAAAGTATGAGAGAAAGAGTGAATAGGATACAAGACAATACACCCACTCTTATAGGTAGAAGATGGATATTGGACTAGAAAAAGAGACTAAAAAGGAACAAGACACATAGGAGAAGAATCAGTAACAAACTGTCAAGGCAGCCAAAGGAGGGCAGAGTGTCCTGAAGGAGGGGATGTCAAAAAAGCTCATAAAAAGCTCATAAAGATCAAGAAGAATGGAGGCTGAGAAAATTTCACTGGGTTAGTGATTAAGAAGTCGCTGATATCCTTCTGAGAGATTAGTTTGAAAAATTATAGGAATAGTAGCCCAATTACAAAGAGTTAAAGATTGATGGCATAAGTGAGGAAGTAAAGGCATCAAACTCACTTTCATAATAATTTATACTCGTCTTTTCTACCTATCCTTCCTCAGTCTCCCTTCCTTAGTTCACCTTCTTCTTCCTACCCTTTAAGGTATGGAGATCTCTTGGTGTTCATTTCTTTCTTCTCTTACTATCTGCTTTGGTGAACTCATCTACTTGCATGGGATCAATAATCCTTTCATGAAGATAAATTCTAAATCTATATCTTCAAACTCAGTTTCTCCTCTGAGATTTAGTCATACATTTACAAATTGTTTACTAGGAGTCTTGGCCTGGATATTTCTCTGAAAGTTCAATTCAAAATGTTTTCTTATCTGTCCACTGGATGTTTGAACTAAGATAATCTCCAACTTCCATTCTAAACTGTAAGGATCACACTCAACAAATCTATTTCTGGATAGCGAACTCAACTGTTAGAGATGGCCAATTATTTTCTTGTCATTGGTTTCGCTTTTCAATTCATCAAAGAAAAATTTTTTTCACATTTTGGAAAAGAATACAGTGTTAGGGTTGGAAGCATTTTGTTATCTGCTCAAGTTCTTTAACTAATCTACTAAAAGAAAGGCAAAAAGAAGGAGGACCAAATAACAAATCTCCTACATTTATTCACATGTATCATATTCCCCTCCCCCATTAGATTGTAAGCTTCCTGAGGGTAGAGTCTGTACTGTTTTGTGTTTTTATATTTTTTTTATTTTTTATGATCAGTGTGTAGAAAAGCTTCCTACATATACCTGGAACTTAATAAATATTAGAATGTTTATTGAATTAAATTCAGTTGAGAGGGAGGATTATAAAAGTAAGTTAGAAGCTGAAAAAAGCAAAAAAGAGTAATCCACCAAGAGAGTCATGAATGGATTTAAAACCACTTCAGTAACTCCAAAACCATCATTGCTTCTGATGCTGTTGTCAGTATCTCCTGCCCCCTTTCACCTCTTATTCTTCTGTCTATTCTTGTTCCTCTCAGGTCTGATTGCTTTTAAAATGTCTCCTTTCTCCTTTGCCTTTCTTCCAAATGAGTGCTGAGGAATAGCCGGCATTTACCTAGGTTGTCCTGGCACCTGACTGTAGACAGTCTGTGCACAGAAGTAATAAGCCCTGCTCATTTCCTCTATAGTTTAACTTCAAAGTTGTTTGCAAAGTCAGTGCTCCAGACAAAGGTATCCTGGTAAAAAGCATTAACAAATGTACCTTTTTAAGATCTCCAAGTCTAGGATGAAGGAATAGCCTGTAGCTTTTCTTCCTTCAAGTTCAGTCAAAGTCTCCAGGCTGAAATGCAACAGGCTGAAAGTTAATTCAGTTATGCACACACACTGACCGTTAAGAGCTGCCACTCAGGCATGACTTGCTTGACCTGCTCACCAACCATGAGGTACATAAATGAGGGTGCAGCCGGCTATGGCAAACTGCTTTGGATATCTTGATTAGCCACTGATTAACTTCTCTTCCCCCACCCCAACCTAGAAATTTCCTCTGATTATTACAGAGGAATAGACCAGCTTCAACCAAAGCTTTCACAAAGTGTTGGAAAAAGCATATGACTAGAACACTAGATGTAGAATCCAGAAGAGCTGCAATTCTAATCCTGTTGTCGATACTTATCGGTTATATTAGCCTTTTTCCTCTCAAACTCCTCAGCCTCAATGTTCTCATCTGTAAAATGGGGATATCTCCAATATTCTCTCACAAGGTCCATGTGGGACCCAAATGAGATAATGTCTACAAAATACTTTGTAAATCTTGAGGTGGTATTTGAAAATTAGTTATTATTCTCATTTCATTGTGCCCCACACAGAGTCGAAGGAAAATCAATATAAGATCAAGATTGTTGAGTTGGATTTGACTGAAGTTGAATTTCACAGCCCCATTGTGCAATTAAGAGCCCAGGTTAATATACAGCTGTTTCTGAAATAAAGTATTTTTTTATACTTCAAATGATACTATGTAGTAGCCACTCAACAAATTTTTGCCTCCAAATCCTAGGCACTGTCAAATGGTTCAATGTCAATAATAGATATGATTTTGTCAGTGGAAATGACATTAAGAAGTTGCACTATCATGAAGAGGACAGGTAGGAGGCAAAATGGTTAGAATACCAAGTCTCAACTTCCTGGATTCAAATCTGACCTCAAACATTTATATGCTGTGTGATCCTGGGCAAATCACTTAATACTGCTTACCTCAGTTTCTTCATCTGTAAAATGAGCTGGAGAAGGAAATTTCAAACTATTGCAGTATCTTTGCCAAGAAAACCCCAGATGGGGTCACAAAGAGTGGGACAATACTGAAATGACTCAACAGCAATGCTACCATGAGGAACAGTGGAGAGAGTACTAGAATTGAAGTTGGGAACACCCCGGGTTCAAGTTCAGCCTCAGACACTTACTAGCTGTGGGACCCAGCACAAATAAATTAATTTTTGCATGCCTCAGTCTCTAAAATGGTGATAATAATAGTATTTATGAGCAATATCTTCAGGGTGATTGTGAGGATCAAATGAATAAAAAATTGTAAACATATAGCATAGTGGCTGGCACATAATAACTGTTTGTTTCTTTCTCCTAGCCATCTGCTCTGCTGTTGTACCCTAAGAGATTTTCCTAAGTTAACTTTCATTTGCCCTGGACATTTCTTGTGTACATTAAAATATGAGCTCCCTGAGAGAAGGGTCTTTCTCTATTATTCTATCTGTATTTCCAGTGCTTAGCACAAGGCTTTGCAGGTAAGTGTTGAATAAATGTTTTACCTATTCATTCATTCATCCATTCAATAAATACTTGCTGTTTAACTGACATTACCTTTGTCTCTGGGACACTGCCACATCCTTGTGGATTCTGCAAGTTATGTAATAATGATAAATGTTTCATATCATTTATCAGCTAAATATAGATCTACCCTTACCCTCAAATAACCTGAATGCTATACACATCACAAGAGTTTTTTATCTTCTGCATGCACTTCTCACTAAATCACAACATTGCCTTCAAGATAGCAGTACACAACAGAGCTATTCTTTGAATTGTGGTTTTCATGAAGGTTTGGAATCAAGTTTTTCCAAAGGTCTTTATCTGCCAGAAACATTTTGTTTGACAGTCTTTGAGAAAGGAAAATGAAAGAACTAGCATGACAATTTTATAATCAGCATATGGTTGTGAGATAGTAAAATGACTTTTTGTCTCTAAGGGAAAAATACTCCTAAGTATTTTGAGAAGTCAATAAATAAATACAATAATTGATTTTAGAGTGATGGAGGATATAAGAACCATTTCATTCTTTTAAAGTAAGAATTAGAATAAAATTATGAAAAATCCATAATATAAAAGTGATCTCCTGTCTTGGGGTTGAGAGTATAGTGACTAGAGAGGTGATCTGAGAATCAGGAAAATTTTGGTTCATGTTCTGTTTCTAACACATATTAGCCACATTATCTAGGATATTGCTGAATCTCTTTGTGCCTAATACCAAGCAAGTTCTGGATATGTATCAGTGGATGAAGCTTCCATCCCAATATTTTCCAAAACCAAAAAAGGGTTAAATATATTTTTTTCTTATTCATTCCAAACAACTTTATAAGGGAATAAAGGAGGACAAAAAAAATCAAGTCAGAAAAAGCTATTATGTTTTACTAGATTGAGTGAAAAAGACTGAGTCCAATGGCTAAAATGAGTTTTTGGAGGGGGATTATCTTCCCATGTTGATTATTTGTTTCTTCCATGTTATTTGTATCTACAATTGAGAATTGTAGGTATATCATTAGTGCCTTAAAATGGTAGTACTTAATATATTTTATTCTCCTATTCAATAATCTATTCTATTTATTATTATCATTATTGTTATTATCAAGTGATCCTCATTGGTTGAAATTCAGGACTCAATGCCCCACATCTGCTTTAGGGGTGAGTAAAATTAATTGGAGTTGAAGAGAAGAAAGAACTGAACTCTTCAAGCTTCCATCATCAAGAAAGAAAACAGATGATGCCAACTCTCATCAGATCCAAGAAAAGAGAAACACTGAGAAGAAATGGGTATGTTAAGGAATAAATCTCTAATATGTCCCTATTCCCAGCTTGCTACATTAGAGTCATTGGGGAATTTCCCCTTGAGGGACTCTGTCTCAGTTGAATTTAGTTATTTCACTCTCATAGGAAGAGATCCTTCAGTCTGTATTGTTTGGTATACAATTCCAAATGTATACTTTCTCTAATTTCTGTTTTCTATCTGTTTGGATAAATATTTTCTATTTGTTATGTGTGTTCATTGTGGAACTCATTTTTAGTGGGAAGGAGTAAAAGGAGTAGAGCATGGGGCTCTACTAGGAAAGTGATAAAGATGGTAGTTTGAACCTAAAAATTACATCCACTGGACTAATGATATTTAAGACAGATAAAATTTCAGGTACACCCTTTTTACTGAGGACAGCAAAGAGGTCAATCTCTAACCCCAACCTTCTGTTTCCCCTCCTGGTAGGAATCAATGTCTCCCTTAGAAAAAGGTGGAGGTAATTGATAAATGATCAAAGGATATGCAAAGACAATTTACAGATGAGGAGATCAAAGCAATCCAATCCATTGCTCTAAATCATTAATTATTAGAGAAATGCAAATTAAAGCTTCTCTGAGGTACCACCTCACACCTCTCAGACCGGCCAATATGACCAGAAAGGATAATGATCATTGTTGGAAGAGTTGTGGGAAATCTGGGACACTATTACACTGTTGGTGGAGCTGTGAACTCATCCAACCCTTCTGGAGAGAAATTTGGAACTATGCCCAAAGGGCAACAAAAATGTGCATACCCTTTGACCCAGCAATACCACTACTGGGTCTAAACCCTGAAGAGATGATGAAAAAGGGTAAAACCATCACTTGTACAAAAATATTTATAGCAGCCCTGTTTGTGGTGGCAAAGAATTGGAAATCAAGTAAATGTCCTTCAATTGGGGAATGGCTTAGCAAACTGTGGTATCTGTATGTAATGGAACACTATTGTTCTATTAGAAACCAGGAGGGATGGGATTTCAGGGAAGCCTGAAGGGATTTTCATGAATGGATGCTGAGTGAGATGAGCAGAACCTGAAAAACACTGTATACCCTAACAGCAACATGGGGGTGATGTTCAACCTTGAAGGACTTGCTCATTCTATCAGTGCAACAATTGGGAACAATTTGGGGCTGTTTGCAAAGCAGAGTGCCATCTGTATCCAGATAAAGAGCTGTGGAGTTTGAACAAAGTTTAAGGACTATTCCCTTTAATTTAGAAAAAAACATATATCTTATTGTCTGATCTTGTTACCTCTTAGACTTCTTGTCTCTTCCTTAAGGATATGATTTTTCTCTCATCACACTCAATTTGGATCAATGTACAACATGGAAACAAAGTAAAGACTGACAGATTGCTTTCCATGATGGGGGAGGGAAGTAAGATTGGGGGGGGGGGGAGATTGTAAAACTCAAATAATATTTTTAATAAAAAAACAATAAAAAAGATTCCCAGGACAGGGAAGCAAAAGCAGTCAAAAAAAAAAAGAAAAGAAAAAAGTGGAGGAAGTAGATGCCACAGAAAACTATTCTTGCCTCCCTGTGAGTCACCTATGTGGGTATACATAGCTTAGATGGAAAAAACAAAAATGGCAATCATGACATCAGGGAAGTGATGCCATGACAATCACATGAATTGTATTTGAGTGGTGGGGAGGGGGGCTGTGTTAAGTCACTATCCTCATTTTCTCCTCCCAAGTCATCTGGGTTCAGTAGCCAGGTATGAATCAGGACAACTGGAGATGGCCCTGGATGAGAGGCAGTCAGGGTTAAATGACTTGTCCAAAGTCTCAGTGTGTCAAAGTTCCAAAGCTAATGGGTGTCAAGTGTCTGAGGCCAGATCTGAACTCTTGTCCTTCTAACTCCAAGGTCAGTGCTCTACCCACTACACCAAAGATCAGTAGAGTCTAGTCAATCTGTTAAATGAATTTTTTTCATGAACATTGAAGCAGATTCCACTGTTATGTACAATGCTAAAGGATCATTAGCACCCCAGCTTAAGTAATCAGTATTCAGCTACAAATAATAAAAAGAATTGGTTCACTATATGTAGAAAGATAGGTGGGTGTGGGTGTGTGTGTGTGTGTGTGTGTGTGTGTATGAGAGAGAGAGAGAGAGAGAGAGAGAGAGAGAGAGAGAGAGAGAGAAACAGAAACAAAGAAAGAAAAGAAGAAAGAAGGAGAAAGAGGAAAAGAAAGAGAAGGAAGTGACCAATCCGGGAATAGGTGATCAAATTGGAATGTATCAATATAATGGAAGATTATTACCCTGGAAGAAAAACAAAAATTAGGAATTTTAAGAAACAAGAGAAGAATTATATGAAATGACACAAAGTAAAGAACCAAGAAAACAATTACTACGATGTAAATAAAAATAAAACTAAAAGACAACAGAAATGAGATCGATACAATGACTAACTGTGATTGGAAAAGACTAATGATCAACTATATTTCTCTCCACTTTGTAAAGAAAACATAGTCAATGTGTTGTTACATTTGACAACTATATTCTGGAAAGAAAATTATATTTTAGGAAATGACATCTACATAAAAATTGATAAAATTTTCTTAAGGTTATTTAATCTCTGCAAGAGATCAAAATAGTTGAAATATTAATTATTCATAGATAGGTTGAGCAAATACAATAAAAATGACAATTCTGGCTAATTTTTTCATTATTCAGTGCCATACCAATCAAACTTCCAAAAAAATTATATAAAATTAAAAAAAAAGAAGAAAATTCATTCAGAAAAACAAAAGTTCAAGAATATCAAGTGAATCAATTAAGTCCAAAAATGTGAAGGAAGATAGTCTAGCGAAATCAAACTTCCACAAATGAGTAGTCATCAAAATAATATGATACTAGTTAAGAAATAGAGCAGTAGATGAGTGAAATATATTAGGTACACAAAATACAATAGGCAATAATCTGTATAATAACAATAATAATAATAATCTATATAAACCCAAAGATCTTAGTTTTGGGTACAAAAACCAACATTTAACAAAAATACTAGGAAAATTGGAAAACAGTTAGGAAAAAGCTAGGACCTATATCTCACATGATAAGGTCAAAAATGGATATGTAATTTAGATATAAAGGGCAATATCCTAAGCAAATTAATTATCTGATAAATGTATGGCTAAGGGAAGAATTTATGATAAAAAAACAAGATAGACAACATTGCAGGATATAAAATTGATACTTTTGAATATATTAAAAGAAACAAAAAACACAGTTAAGATCAGATGAAAAGCAGAAAACTGGGGGGTGATTTTAAATAAATTTCTTTGATAAAGATCTCATTTCTCAAATATATAAGGGAACTAAGTCAGATTTATAAGCATATGGGTCATTCTTCAATTGGTAAATAGCAAAAGAATGACTGATTTTTTTTTTTGTTTGTTTTTTGCAAGGCAATGGGTTAAGAGACTTGCCCAAGGTCACACAGCTGGGTAATTATTAAGTGTCCGAGATCAGATTTGAACTCAGGTTCTCCTGACTCCAGAAATGGTGCTCTATCTGCTGGGCCATCTAGCTGCCCCAAGAGCAACTGTTTTAAGAAGAAAGAAATATATCTATATTCATATAAAAATGGTAATAACCTCACACCTATCAGATTGACTAATAAGATAAAAAAGGAAAAGGATAAATATTGGAAGGGATTTGGAAAAATTGAGACAATTGTGCACTGTTGGTGGAGCTGTGAACTGATCCAACCTTTCTGGAGGGCAATTTGAAACTATGCCAGATGGGTTATAAAACTGTGTAGTTCTATATTCCAAAAAAGATCAACTAAATGGGGAAAGGACCTTTATGTACAAAAATATTTATAGCACTTCATTTTGCAGAAGCAAATAATCAGAAATTGAAGGGATGTTCCTTCAATTGGGGGACAACTGAACAAGTTGTGGTATATAATTGTAATGTAATACTATTCTGCTATAAAAAGTGTTGAGCAGGATGCCATCAGAAAAACCTGGGAAAACTTAGTAACTGAGGAGTGACAGCAATATTGTACAATCATCAACCATGAATTACTTAGCTATTCCCAGCAATATAATGATTGAAAACAATTCCAAAGGACTTATGAAAAATACTATCCACCTCCAGAGAAAGAACTGATAGAGTCTGAATGCAAATCAAAATAATTTTTGAAAACTTTCTTTAATTTTGTTTGGGTTTTTTGTAGGGGTCTATGTTTTCTTTTGCAACATAGTTAATATGGAAATGAGTTTTGCATACTGCACATATATAATTTATATTAAATTGCTTGCCTTTCAAGGAGAGGGAAAGGAAGGAGGTAGAAATATGGAACTAAAAAATTTATAAATAAATGTTAAAATTTATTTTTACATATAATTGAAAAATTAAAATATATAAATTTCTCCCAAAAAATCTCCTTTATGGTTTCATTATCTACAAAATGAAAAGGGTAGACTAAAAGAGTTCTAGGGTCTTTCCCAGTTCTAAATATTATGACTTATAAATAAACTCTTTCAATCCCCAAATTTACTAAATTTGATATCTAAAGTCCTTTATCAATTTTCCCTATCAGAGAATGTGCTTATTTACTGTGCTATAAAAGAGCAGCTTCCAAGTTGGGGATCTATTTTGTGCGCACATATTTTTTCCTCCAAAATAATGAAAGTGATTTAAGTGTATTCATTTAGATTTCTATTAGTCATTTCATTCCCTACCTTTTGTTATAAAAAAATCTCTAAATTTCCTTTTGGAATACCTTATGTGATGAGAACAACAAAGGCCTATTCTAGCTTAAATATACCACAAAAGAGAATGACAGGTATATATAATGAAGGTCAAAAATGAGAAACAGAAGAAGAAACTAATGGACCTGATGGCTTCGGTTGATCTTTTGTTCTTGTTCCTAGTATCTTTTGTTTGCCAATCAGGAAAATTCTTAGTAGAGGAAAGATTCTCTTCATTCTACCTTCCATATGATTTCTATGGAAAACTTTAGTTTTTCTTTGATGGGGGTGTGGGAGGGAAGAGTTTAGGAGACACAGATTCACAATTAGGGATTTAACAAGTTAAAATAAATTTTTTAATCCTAAGTCAAAAAGTTGTCTGGAATCAAGGGCCTTGAGTGAGTAGAATAAAATACTGCTAAAATAATGGTTTAATCTCAGCCTAGCATGTTCTGCTGACTTTTCTTGGTTTCCTGGTTATATGTAGTAAACTCAAAGCTCCTATCATAGAGAGACTTTCCAGTTACTGCATTCCAAATAGATGGTAGCAGATGACAGCCTTGAAGAATTTAAATGGTCTTGAATGTGGTACATAGCTGAAAACTAGCAAATGGTAGCAGAGAGCAGCTTGATAAACACGAGATAAGGAAAGATGGAGAGTAATCCAGAAGAGCGTACTGATAGCTCAGTAATATTACCCTTGCCATCTGTACAACCTGGACTCATGTATCTCTATATGTGAACCATCTAAACATGTTTTCTAATCACATATGTCCTCTGTCTTAATATCTTCCCCCACTGATGGTATGATAACTTGAGGTGATGTATATACTCTACATCTTCAAGGAAAATTTTTTAATCATTATATCTGATTTGCAATATGATTAACATGCCTTTTTAGTCTTAATGTTTTCAAAAAAATAAACACATTGGTAGAAACTCATGTGCTATGATTTAGAGTGGATACTGCCCTAAGGTACTGCATTCAAATGTGAAATCATTTTTTCTGGGAGCCTACATTAGCACAGAGAGAATGAAGCAGGTGCCCCATGTATAAGGATTCTCATGTACAAAGCATCTGAGGGAAAAAAAAACACACAACTATTTAACCTCAACTTTGTTTTTCCCATCAGAAACATTAGTACATCTGTGTCTTTTCCAATTTAAGGCAACAGTGATCTAATTTATGAACTTTTTCCCCAATAAAAAAATAACAAATGGAAAATTTAACATGGAATTTAGGAGTCTTTGGAATTAGCAGGTACATACTGACAGATTTATAAGGGGCGATGCACTGATAGCTACATTTTAGGAGTGGGAAACAGCTGCTCTAAAGAAATAGTTTATGTTTCCCATATCACAGAGGGCAGAAAGCACCATACTCATCCAGTGCCTTTGGTAATTATTACCTAAAGTTGTACAGCAAAGTCCATTCTCTTGGACTTGAACCACTTTACCATTTTTCCCATTAAAATCCTGGAGAAAAGGAAACTGTCCTATGAGGATACAATTAAGAAAACAACAGGCTTTCAAATTAAGCAGTTTTAAATATGTGACATGAAAACAAGGTCAAGTAGCCACAAGCCCCAACTAAACTATAGCCGAATCCGGCTACCAAGAAGTCAACAAGCTCTTACTATGTGCCAGGCTTCTGTCATGTCAGACTGTAGAATGGCCTTGTTCATCCATACTTAGTGATTGCCTCAACCAGGATGAAATTGTATTCCTGGAAATAGTCAAAACCAGGCATACAAAAAAAATTAATAGGGTTAGAGCAATTCTGCACAAATATGAGGCAAACAGGGTGGATTCTCTTTTCTCCCAGGCTCCTAGGCAGTCCTAATAAAGAATTTAAGAGCAAAAGAAAAACTGGCAATTATCCACTGAAATTGGGTTATGGAGACTACCCAAATTGACTTGACATTTCACCCTCTGTTTTAAGCCTCTATTTTCCCTCCAGTAACTTTCTGGTTATGCATTATCTGGTTTTGGCTGTCTACACCACCCACTTCATCAGATAGTTGCTCAACCCCTCCACTTGGCTTCAAGCCGGGTAGGCCTGACTTAAGAAGATTGATGAAGACAGTCAATGCTCTCTTTTGATCTCTCTAGCAGTCCATATTCCACTGAATAATCTATTGCAAATTCTGAATGCAGGGATTGACATCAACTCCAAATCGTGTCATAACAAGGCACTCCTCAGATTTATTCCAGACTCTGTGAATCCTTAATTAATCAGATGTCCATATTTCAGTTTGGTCAGTGACAAGACATTTTTTCCTTGGTTGTCTTCTCAAGAGCTTTGAGGGTCCCTGGAGTAATTTTTCTCCTCTGAAATCTACACTTTATAGGCCAAATGTTCTAACTGGCAATCTGCCACTAAGGTCTAAGCCTTGCAGATGTTTTCTTGTGACCACACTAAATACCACTCCTCTGAGAAACAGCCTGATAAGTTAGCAGTAAATTTAGGACTCTAGAGTGAGATAAAAACCTCATATGCAGCTCACTTTGCCTACAGGTCTGGAAGAGACTTTGAAATGCTCCAAGGCAGTGAGTACTCAAGTATCTGTGATAATAGGTAAGAATCACATCAATAAATCTAAGTTGAAAATAATCCCCAAACCTCTTTCCTACTTAACAGCCTCATTCTCCCTCACAAAATCTATCACTAAAGCTGATAAGAAGGAAATAGCTGACAGATCTGTCTGACCTTCATTGACTTCTTGGGACCTAACTTATATTAGAAGAGCTGAGGGACAATTAAAAAAAGACCAAAAAATGCAAATAATAGGAAGGAGAAAGCAAAGGAAAGGGTTCAGTTATTCTAAAACAACTCAAGAACTGATAGAAATAAATTCCTTAAGAATAGGAATTGTTTTTATTTTCTCTTTGTAATTCTTGGAACAGTTTTTGGCATATTGACAACAGCCAACAGTAATATGCAATAATGTTTGTTATGATTATTTGTTAATAATTCATGATATGAATATGTTCATAAAATGTTTTACTTCCTGGGTTTTCCCTAGAAAATATCACAGTGATTTTTTTAAAGTTTTAGTCATGAGCTAAATTTGTAAGCACCTACATTTGTAAATATTAGATTTGTGAAGCCAAAAAATTATGGAAGGATAGCTTCAACTCAACTAAAACAGTGTCGAATTCTGTGATAGTACTGTCTCCCCGAAATTAGCAACTCAACGTCTAAAATTCTTCTCCAATCAACCATGGCAAAAGGATTCTTAGACTTTCTCAAATGGAACATTCTCTCACGAGTAAAATATCATCGCTTCAGATTTTTGGCTTCATGACATATTGTGCTTGGCCTTCCTGTCCCCCCATATTTCCTTGCTTGTTATTTGCCATCACCCCTCACCCTCCTTGGAAGAGAAGAAAGGAGAGGAAAAGAAAAAAGTACAAGCTGTTCCTTTTCCTTTACCCTCAAACCACTGGACTCTATTCCCCCATTCCAATAACTGAAGAACATTTCTGGGCAGCTGCAAGAGTAGGTGCCAAAGCCCATCTTTCCATTTGGAATTCTGAACCAAAGGAATGTTGATATATGAATCCTTTTAAATAATAATAACAACAATAATAATAATATTTATATAGTGCTTTAAGATTTAGAAATTGCTTTGCGTATATTCTCATATTCTCTCAACAACTCTGTGGGGGTATTGTTCTTATTGTGCTCACTTTACAGATGAGGAAACTGAGGTTAAGAGAGGTTGTGTTTTGTCCAAGGTCACAGCTAGCTAGCAACTGTCTGAAGGAGAATTTGAATGCAGGTCCTCCTGACCCCAAGTCTAGCACTATAGTTTGTATGCTTATATTTTTGCCTTATTTGTCTAATATTTTAAGACAGCAACTTCTCAGGAAAAGTCATATAGAATCATTGAATGTTAATGCTGGATGCTGATCGAAGGGAGCAGAACCAAGAGAATGATGTGCACATTAGCAACAACATTATGAGATGATCAACCTTGATGGAAGCAGCTCCTCTCAGCAGTTCAGAGACCTAGGACAACCCTATTAGACAGGCTATGGACAATGTCATCCCCATCCAGAAGAAGGAAAAAAGTCCTTCAGAATCTGATGAACCACTTTAAAAAAATTATCTCTTATGTATGTATCTCTTTCCCTTAATCCTAATTCCTCATACCAAAAAGATTAATCTGTAATCAAAAATATATATACAATGTTAACCTAGTTGTTTGCCACTGAGGGAAGGGGGTAGGAAGGGAGGGTGGAAAGAAATTTTGTAACTTAAAATATACATATGCATCTGGATAAATGTTGAAAAAACTTTCATAACACGTATTTAGAAAAATAAAATATCAATTAAAAAGAATGTTAATGCTAGAAAGAATGCTCTAACATATACACAGAGTTATGATATGGTGCTTTTGATTGGTACTGAGAGGTCAAATAACTTGGCCAAGGTCACAAAGTCAATATGAATTAGAGGACTCAAACCCATATCTTCCTGATAAGGCTGGTTTTCTATTCATTATATCATCCTATGTCAGGAAAGTGCAATCACAACTTTCTTGAGGGCAATCAACTAAATTATCTGCCCTATAATAAATAGATAATGCAAAGTATTTTCTATATTCCCACCTGGACAAATTTTCAATACAAGGTACCAAGAAGGCTAATTATAGGTGCACCACCATCACTGCTCTCAGAATTATTAAAAATAAATTTTAGGGGCAGCTAGGTGGCGCAGTGGATAGAGTACCAGCCCTGGAGTCAGGAGTACCTGAGTTCAAATCTGACCTCAGACACTTAATAATTACCTAGCCGTGTGGCCTTGGGCAAGCCACTTAACCCCATTGCCTTGCAAAAAATGAATAAATAAACCTAAAAAAAATAAATTTTAAAAGCACCTATTTTACACTGGGCATGATGTTAAAAACTATGCAGAACAAATTAGTCAATCAAGCTGTGTCCATCTTTCCTAGAAGAAGAGAACACTTCCCTACCCATCTTCAGATATGGACTTTGAGCTTTGTTCTTCCTTGGATGACAATAAACTACAATGTCCTTAATAGGTCTTTATCTTTTACATGATCTTAACCAATAGTATGCATCTGTGAAGTCATTAGACTAGATAAAGGGCATACAATGTAGGGTTTTAAAACAATTTTTTCCTATGCATTCAAACCTAGGACCTTGGCCCCATTAGAACCATGCTTTAACCATACATTTAACCTTGATTTAACTAAGGGAGCAGACTGGTTATGGACAAATAAACAGAAGACATATAGATAAAATATGAAAAAATATGAAGAAGCCATGAGAAATTATTTCTAACATACAGGTTAATACCTGTATGTTAGTGCAAGTATATTTGAGGAGTAAAAAGTAAGCATGTTACTCATGACTCCCCAACTCCCCACTCCCACCCCAAGATAGCAGGTTGTAGAGCTGAGGCTAAATTTTAGGAAATAGGATTAATACAAATAGAAGATAGTTATGTGACTACATCCTCATTGCTAATTCAAGAAATATGTGAGCTGTCCCTCTTCCTGTCACAAAAAAATATGCATTTCCACCATTACTAAGAAAAAGATTCTACTGACAAATATTGTTACCTTAAAGCATTATATAAATGTGATGATTATTTTAAAAACTAAGCCTCTTGCTCCCTACTCAACATTAATCATATCTAAATTATTAATGCTTAGTCATTTTTTCACTTAAAACCCTCCTGATAACTTCTGCTACAATATTTCATACATCCAAAGACCTAATAGAAGATATCCATAGAATAAAATAAATATTAATCAAACAAAACAAAAAGAGGCTGCATGGAAAAGTAATTTGAGAACCTGACACAGAATAGGGAAGATCTGGGTTCCAGTTCCTCACTTACTGATGATGTGACCCTGGGTAAAGCCAGGTAACACTATAAGACTATCAATTATAGGAAAGGTGGGGATTCACATTAATAGAGGGAATTTCCCCATCAACAAACTCCCCACATTAATGAAATTACAAGTCTTTACAACAAAGAGTGTTCTGAAGAAAAAAACATCACAAATGATGTTTCCATTTAGTAAATAGAAAAATGGAGGGAAAAAGAAGTTAAGCAAATCAATCACGAGCAACAAGGAAGTATTTAAAACAGTCACTCTAATTGATTTGGTTCTTTGTAACACTTTTTAAAAAAAATATCAATGATGTTAGAATGATTAGTAAATGTTCATCTTCATCTTGCACCCAAACAAGTTTGCAATGAAACAACAACAAACAAAAATTAGACCCTGAAACCAGTTTCCTAATATGCTCCTTTTCAAAGTTGTTCTGCAAATCCATTCACTCTTGCCCATGAAGCCACTTGAAATCTGGTACCTTGAAACAAGAGGTCCAAGACGCGATTTAATGTCCAGATACAATCTAACCCTAGCATATATGTACTTTTTAAATTATACCAACTCCTCTGGGAATACTAGTTCCCTCTTCCTACAGAGTTAAACTGACAACTAAAATGAACATTTCCTGAAACTTGTGTCTTTCCTTTCACCAAAATGAAAGTGCACCGTCCTTGCTGTGTGCTTGCCACATCATTACTGGACTAGCACCATGTGACGTTGGTACAGTCATTAATGAGGACACCAGGCTGCTGAAACAAACAAAGCAATATTTTTTCTTCTTTACACAAAAGAAAACTGAGATCAGGAGTCGAAATAACTTGCTTAAGATTACAAAGCAAATCAATGACAAGGTCCTTCTTCCTGGGCTCATATCAGTGAATTAAGTTGCTTTTGCAAAATCTTCCTTTCCTCTGGGAAAGAGCTTGTTCAAAATATTTCATTGAAACTGCCAAAAGTTACTGTATTTATACTATAACATAACAGGTAGCTGCCATATGTTCATGATAACTTCAGATCATTCTGTATCATATCTCATCACTGTGCACGGTTGGCCAAATAGAGAGACTTAGGTGATTCTGGAATATTTCTGGGGATTTTCATAGGGAGAGCTGTGTTCAAAAAAATATTTTGTTGGGAGCAGTAAGTCCATCATTATTGCACTAAGAAAAGGGTATCCTTCTTGCCCTCTGACTCAGCTGATTATTATTCCAAAAGTGAATTTCCATTGCACTTAGTTCAGACTTAACACTTGAACATAGTAATACTCTTGCCAACAGACTTTGCAAAATATGCCTCAAGCCATATGGAAAAAGAAAGTGAATCTCTATAAGCACTAGAGTTGCAATATGCTTGTAAATAACATGCACACACACATACAAATACATATACACATAGATTCCCTCCCCCTCAAAACAAAAAAGAGGAGAAAAAAAGAAAAGAAAAAGAGAGGGGAGGGAAAAAATAGGAGTACCTACTTGGACAGAAGAATCTCCCTCACAGCCTGTCTGTCTTCTTTATACTATAGAATAAGCAGGAGGAAGGACTATTAACCTTTCTAGTCCATTAAACAGCTTCTGTGCATGTGCCCTTGGATTCTCTGTTTTGGTGAAATCTGCTCTGTGGTAATACACAGGAGGTTGTTATGACCAAGAAATTAGGAAATGCAACGCCTCAAAAATGAAGAACTAGCACCACCATTTGACTAGAACTGGAAAAATCTTTTTGAAAAATGAAGGCCTGCCTTTTTCTTCATGCTAGGTCAGATTTTTTAACTTTCTGAGTACTTCATCTGGGATAGAGGTTTGACAAAAAGTGGAGTGTGTGTCATTAATCTTCCAACAAAGACTCCAACATAGTCCAGTTGATGTGTTTTCTGCCTATAATAAGGCATAAAGTCTTGACAGAGATGAATCTAACTAGGAAGAAGTATTTGTTCAGCGCATAAATTTTGGTTAGTCTAAATTAGTTGCTGCTAAAAAAGCCATATGAAAACTCTCATATGAAAAGGATTCCAGTCATCTTGTTCACCTATTCCTTCAACCCCTTTCCCTTCTTGACACTAAATAATTGGGTTCTTGACTATAGTCAGTCTAGACTAGTTTAGCTTCTCCATGACTCTTAGACCCTTCCTCTGTCATATGATCTTCCTATAAACTGTGTGAATTTCCTGCAATGACTTAAGTTTCTTTCTGACCCAGGAGATAAACATTCTGAAGTAGAAAATGAGCTAGTAAAAGGACCTGGAAATTTAAAGAGCTTTTGAAACCTATGTGTAATTTAAGAGCTTATATATTAAAACTATGCTGATGAACTTTGTTCTGCTGTAAAAAATATTAAGGAGTTTTTGGGAAGGGAGAGGAGTACCTAGAAGGAAAAGCATCTCTCATGTCTACTTTCCTAGACAAGTTGCCATTTATTAAATGAATAGGTTCCTTAGAATGGGAAAAATCAAAACAAACAGAACAGTCAGAAACAGAGAAAGAAAAGACAGATCTGGATAAGGATGGATAGACAGAGACAGAGAGGTTGAGAAAACAGAGAGAAAACAAGAGAAAAGGAAGGAAGGAAGGAAGGAAGGAAGGAAGGAAGGAAGGAAGGAAAGGAAGGAAGGAAGGAAGGAAGGAAGGGAGGGAGGGAGGGAGGGAGGGAGGAAGGAAGGGAGGGAGGGAGGGAGGGAGGGAGGAGGAAGCAAGAAGAAAGAAGGAAAGAAGGTAAGAAAGGGAGGAAAGAGGAAAGGAAATAAAAAGAGAAGGAAGAAGGAAGAGGGAAGGAAGGAAGGAAGAAAAGAAAAGAGGGAGGAAGGAAAGAAAACAAAATGAAAGTAAGGTAAGGATAATGGAAGTGAGGCATGAGGAAAGAAGAGAGGGAAGATAGAAGGAAAGGAGGACAGGAAAGGAGGAGAGAAGAGAAGGAAGCAGGGAGGAAAGAGGAAAGGAAGGAGGAAAGGAGGAAGGGAGGGAGGATGATAGAGAGGAAAGGAGAGAAGGAAGATGGAAGGAAGAGAGAGAAGGGAGGAAAGGCAGGAGGAAGGATAGGAGAGAAGAAGGGAGGAAGGAAAAAAAGAAAAGCCAGAGGTGCTGCCCAAGTTTGAAAGTTATAGGATTCAAAGGGAAGCCCTCCTTTTTCATAATTTTGAGATTAATGACATGTGAGAGATAAGTTATCCAATAAATAAGTTCTTTGAATAGAAGTTCAAGAAGAATAACAATAAAACCTTTTGTATAATCATCAAATTACTCAGATATATAAGTTGCAAGAACTAGTGAGTCAAACCATGTGGTGATTTCTGTCTTGTCACTGCCATATCTTTTGAGTAACTCATATGTCTCAATATATGGCTACCAGCACATAAGTATATGATTAAAGGTACAAAAGTACTTTATCAAACTGGGGTTCCTATAGGAAGTACTATGAATCACTGTGAAGTTAGAATAGTTGACATTTATTTTACATATTCATCTCATTGGATCCTCCCAAGAGCCTTATGAGATGGATAGCAAAAGTATCATTTCCCCATTTTACACATGATGACATGCAGCCTAAAGGAGGGCAAATAATTTGTCCAAAATAACACAGCTACTAAATTGCAAAACTTAAATTCAAACTCTGATTTTTTTTGGTTTAGCCCAAGATTAGTTTCATTATACCGCCCTATGCACCCTATCAAGAAAACAAAATTCACAATGACTATAATCTAGAGGAAAACAAAATTTAAAAGTATTAGAACTTGGATTAATGCACTGAGCAATCTTGACTACAGAGAATTGATGACAAGAAACTCCTTATTCCTCTGAATAGAGAGGTGGTAGGCTACAGGTGAAGAATAAGGCATATACTGTCAAGACACGATCAATGCATTCATTGGTTTGGTTGTTTAACTGTACTGCTTTGTTGCAAGAGAAGATTCTGTCATTGGCAGAATGGTCCTGAGAAACGATGGCTATACCCCAAAAACAGATCTTAACAAGAAAAATAAATCAGAGAAATGAGGCAATTTATTTGGGTCATTCAAGCAGAAATCTACATTTATGACTTATCCAGTCTGAAGAAATTTTTTTCCATCTCATGCTCAGATAATGATAGGATTTTAAGCTTGAATTCCATATCATCTCTTTCTGGTTCTAATCATTGAGATCTATCAATAAGAACCTTTAAAAAATTACCTTAACTTGGTCATAGTACCCAAGTAAGCCTGGGTTTCTTTTCTCATTAAAAGACACATTTAAGATAAAGCTCTGCTCTCCAATTATATTCATTCACCAGCCTAGGGAGTTTCTTAAACTGAATGCCATTCTCATGTATAAGATCTAAGCCCAGAAAGTCAGAACATTATAGTTTTGTCCAGTCTCTGGGTATAAATTATTGAAATCATATAATCATAAGTCAACACTCAGAATGTACTTACCTTTCAGTCTCATTCACTCAAAACTTGAAGTACTTGTAGAGCAGCCAGCTAAAGACAATTGAAGTCTCAAAAAAAATGTATAGCTTTACTTTGGTAGCCCAGTCAACAAGAAAATATTGAGGAAGAAAAAACAACAAATTAGGGAAAAGTTCATATTTCACATAAATTTGAAGAGTCTACCCAAATCTCACTGTGTAAATCACAAATGCTTGCACAAGGAAGCACTTAATAATTTTTTCATATTCTATATGTAAAAGGAGATATTAAATTGAAGTTGTAAATATTCTAAGGTGTATACATGTGTGTGCATTTTAAGAATTCTACCCAGAGAATAAGAACCTGCTTTCTGGATGACTGGTTTGTCAAAACAAGTAAAATACATGAGTGATTAAAGCATTTCAAAAGAAGAAAAGGTGTTAATATTTTACTTTGTCTTCAGAAGCACCTTGGACATACTATGAATAAAGACAGTGGATGAATAACTGTCTTCCAGGTTCTTTAAGGTACACTCCTACAAATATTTTTTGCAGTGTGAAAGCAGAAGGGTACAATAATCTGGAGCTTTCTCCTCAATGCTCTGCTGTGAGCATGATTTTTCAGACTACAAATAAGGGATGGTGCTATTTCTAAGGAGTCTCAACACAAAACTCCTAACAGAAAGCTACTTGAAAACAAGGACTGGTTTTCCTATGGTCTTTGTATTCTGAGTCTACCATAAAACCTGATATATAGTAGGTTTTAATAAATACTTGATGGATTGCATAAAAAATGACCTGAGAATTATTTTTAAATCATACAAAGAATTGAGTTTGATCAAATCACAGGTCCCTTTAAAGGTGTCAAAAAGCTAAAGTTTAATGTCCTAACTAGGTGAGAACACTTCTCTATTGAATCAATCGATCATGTATTTTAGACAAAGAGAAGTTTGAGCAACTAGAGATACCTTGCAAAGGAATTATATACCAATTAGCTGAGGAAATTGTCATGTGTGGATAATCTATAAAATATCAAACTATTTGGACTTGAGGTTATTTGAGGAAATTGAAAAGGGAAAACAATCCATCAAAAGAAAGAATTCATGGAGAAGGGGGAAGCAGAGCCCTGATCTTGGTTTTCTTCTCAGTCTCCTCTCCTCCTCCCCACTTTTAGCCAGAGAAAAACCTCTCAAATTTAGGAGGAACAAATTGGAAGCCAAGGACAGACAAGACTTAGATTTGGGGTTCTATAAAGAACACAACAGAAAAATGTAAACAATACCCAACAGGAACATTTTTATGATGCCAGCAAGAGATTTTGTCAGAACCTGCATTCTCCTTTGCCACACATTGCTTCTAAGCTTGAATTCATTTTCCCCTAGACTTTATAAGTATTTACTGGAGAATGTCACATACCTTTTCTGGGCATGCTTTGTACCACTCTCCTACTGTAATAAATACTCCTTTTTAAAAACTAATTGACTAATTAACAGATTGATAACATAATTTTGGCAGGAAGCCCACTAATAAGGATTCATAAGCATTAGAAAGATATCTTCCCCAGGATTAGTCCTAAAGTCTTAGGAAACAGTTATACTCTTTGGACCTGATTTATCAATATAAGTGAGAATTGGGATAAAGACCCTCAGAAACTATGAGACAACCAAAAGAAAAACCCCACAATACTTAAAGAGTTATACAGTCTAGTCAAGATATAAGACTACTACATAAAATAATTAAAGAATGGTACATGAGTAAAGTAAGATAAATAATGTAAAGTATTTGATATTGCTAATAACCATGACAAAAAGGGATAATTTGTAATTATAGGATAATTTGAATGGAGGTTACAACAGGTTATCTGTTCATGATTTCATTTAATAATAAACCTTGCTTAAGCATTATATAAATCAGTATGGTATAGTAGAGAAAAATCTTAATTAAGAGTTACAAGAACAGGCTTCAAGTCATTGGCTCTGCCACTGATACGCTGTTTGACCTTTCTGGACCTCAATTTCTTCATCTGTAAAATTGAGGGTTGTCCTCATTGGCCTCTAACATTGTATTCAGCTTTAAAATTTTATCTTGAGAAGGAATAAATGTAATTTGTCTAGTGGCTGCAATAGAGTATCTATTCACTATGTCATTGTATTAAAACCTTTGCTTAAACATTGTATAAATCAGCAAATTAAATAGAAATTTATATGATATAACCTTCTGTTGATAGCATTATTTTCAACCTTAGGTAAAATAAACATTTCAAGTTTGTGCAAGATTTTCTCACAACCTTGTTGTAAGAAAGTGAATGCATTTTTTATTCTTCCATTTTTCAAAAGAGAAAACATGTACAAAGAAATTAAGCAATTTGCCCATAATTACATAGTAAGTATCCAAGGTAGTATTTTAATTCAAAAATTATATCTGAAGAACATATTATATGTATGGTTAAAATCCTAGGCATTAAAATGTGCAAAATTAAAAGAAAAAATTCTCTGCCCTGAAGGAGAGTCTTTTCTAGTGTAGTTCAAGATGGAATAAATAATAAAGTGACTTTTAATGACACCAATCAAATCAATAAAAAAGAGATAAACCAAATTACCAAGATCAACAAGAAAAAGAAGAGAAGGTATATTCAAAATAAATAGGGAAGAAATAAAGGGAATTATTGCTCATTTGGTTAATTAACAATAACATATGAGAGAAGACAAGTAAGAGTAGGAGGAGGAGATGAAGACAATGAAGAAGAAAAAGTAGAAGAAAGAAAAGGAGGACAATAAGGAGGAGTAGGAGATGAAGAAGAGGAGGAGGAGGAGAGAGGAGGGAGGAAGGGAAGGAGGAAAGGAAGAAAGAAGGAAGACAAGTAGGCAGGAAGAAGGTAGGAAGGCAGGGAGGCAAGAAGGCAGGCAGGGAGGGAGGCAGGGAAGGAGAGAGGAAGGAAAAAGATGACCACAAAGTAATTGCAGATGGGAAAGCACTAACCCATGAAAACTTCCTTCAGAAAGTAGGATTTATTGAAAGAAGCAAGGAAATTCAGGAGACCAAGTTTAGAAAAGAGAGCATTCTAGGCTTAGGGTCAACAAAAATGTTCAGCAATAGAAGACAGAATATTCTGTGTTCAAGGAATAGAAAGTAGGTTGGTGTTGCTGGATGGGAAGGAGAATAGAGTATATTCTTACAGAAAGACAAGGGATAAGGTTGTAAAGACTTTAATTGGATTTTGCTTTACATCCTAAAAGTAACAAGGAATCTCGAGTTTATTGAATCTGATAGGGCTATTATTTGAACAGACTTTAATTATATGTAGAAAACTCAAAATGTTAATGAAACAGATGAATATTTTTGAAGCTATAAATGTCATACTTAGAAAACAGGAAATACAAACTCTAAACCATTGGTCCTCTAAAAGAGAAATAAAAATAAACCATAAATTGAAGGGAAAAACCTGGTCCACATGAATTTGCAAATGCATGCTGGGATAACAAAAAAATTCTATAAACTGGTTATAAAAGTAAAGAATGAAGGCACTTAGCCAAATTCCTTCTATGACACAGATATGATTCTCTGACCCAAACCAGAGAGATATAAAACACTCAGAGAAAATTGTTGACAATATCAGTTACTAGTGGTGAAATTAGTAAGCAAAGAATTAGTAGAGAGGTCATAGCAAAATATTATAAAATTATTTATTATATACAAAAGTATTTATATTCTAGGAATTATATACCAGAATGTTTCAAGAAAACATTAGCATTGAATTATATTAATTAAAAAACATTTTTTTAAAAAAATACATGATAGGGATGGCTAGGTGGCGCAGTGGATAGAGCACCGGCCCTGGAGTCAGGAGTACCTGAGTTCAAATCCAGTCTCAGACACTTAATAATTACCTAGCTGTATGGCCTTGGGCAAGCCACTTAACCCCATTGCTTTGCAAAAAACCTAAAAAAAATACATGATAATATTAATGGATGCAGGAAAAGCCTTTGACAAAATAAAGTACCAATTTGTGAGTGTTTTTTTAATGTTAAAAAGAGCAATCAAAAAAACCCTTACCTTATTAGAACAAATTATCTACCTAAAACCAAGTTTTTGCATTACATGAAGCAGTGAAATATTGGAAACTTTCTCAATAATTTCAAGGATAAAAGGAGAATATCCTCTGTCTAATATTTAACAGTGCTCAGAATACTAGCTATAGCTCTTTTTAAACTCCAATTTCATTACACACTATTCAATACATTATTTTGTGAGGATTAGAAATTTGATTTCATCTGATTAGAAAGCTCCCAACAATAACTCCTATACCAAGCTGCCTTTTAATTTATTATAACACATAACCAAGTTCACCATTTCATTGGCATATAATTTGATATAGTAATTTCTAGTGATTTTCTTTATTCCATTTCCATCCATTTTGGCTTTGTTATTGGTTTTGTTTTTTTGGAGGTGATGGGAGTTGTGACTTGCCAGGGTCACACATCTAATCAGTGTCTGAGTCAAATTTGAACTCCTGATTCCAGGGTCAGTTCTATCCATTGCTCCACCTAGCTGCCCTTCAGTCCAGTATGAGAAGTAGTATGTTATAATGGATGGTGTTTGTTCTTCTTTCTCGAAGACCATGACATCAGGGAGGTCATGCAATGACAAACACGGGAATTGCATTTGAGCAAAGTGGGGAGAGGTACTGTCACCAGCCAGAGACAGAAAATTATATCTGTGTCATAGCAGGAATTTGGGAAAGTGCCTTCATTCTTTACTTTTTATAACCAGTTTATAGAATTTTTTGTTATCCCAGCATGCATTTGCAAATTCATGTGGACCAGGTTTTTCTCTTCTATTTATGGTTTATTTTATTTCTCTTTTAGAGGACCAATGGCTTAGAGTCTGTATTTCCTGTTTTCTAAATATGACATTTTCTTCCAGAGTCATCTGAGTACAGTGGTCAGATATGAATCAGAACCACTGGAGATGGCCCTAAATATGAAGTAATCAGGGTCAAGCGACTTGCCCAATATCATACAGCTGGTAAATGTCAAGTTCAGATTTGAACTCAGGTCCTTCTGACTCCAAAACCAGTGTTCCATCCACTGTTCCACCTAGTTGTCCCATGGTGTAATGGATAACTCTCAGGAAAACCTGGATTCAAGTCCTGTCACTAACTGGCCAAGTTATTAAATTTTTCAAAGACAAGTTGCCAATCTGCCTTGATGAGGGACAGATACTCCTATGACAAAATCACAAATCTCCACCAAAAAAGAAGATTCTGCATTTCTACATCATAAAATAGTTCTGTCTTTACTTGCCAAAAATAATATCCTTAACTTGTTATCGAAGACCAAAAGTTAATTATTTTAAAATGTCATAGTTAAAATGTTATATTAATGTCATATTTTTACCATTTTGTGAATTTCTGTATGCAAAATTGTATAATTACATTTAATCTTGTTGTCACCAATTAACAAGATGATAACTTTTGCATCTAATTTCCAACTGAAACGTAATAGGCAGCTTTACACTTATTGTTACTATATTTAAGTACTTCAGTCCCTGGAAAATATGGATAAAGATTTTGATTTTTCTTTGATCTTTTAGATATCAATACTTGACAAAGCTTGCTACCCTACATGAAAGATCAAAAAGAAATTTTAGTCACAGGATAGCATCAAGATACATGAAACAATGTTAATGAAGATTAAACCTGAACAGTGAGATCAGGACCAGCTTTATGCTTGATTTTATTGGCATAGGGAATGCCCATTTGGGAAACCTCCCTCTACATTGGTAGCTTCTCTGTAATTCATCCTCTTAGATATTGAGAGATTGTCAGTCAATAAATAAGCACTTATTAAGCATCTATCTATACCAAACATTGGGCTAAGTGCTGGCAAGTGACTTGTTTAGGGTCACATGGTCAATCTGTCAGAATTTGTCAGAGATGATGGCTGAAGGAAGATCTTCCTGTGTTCCCATATTGGAAGCTAGGGACACAGAAAATGGATTTCTGGTCTAGAGTCAGGGAGACCTGAATTCAAATTGGACATCAGATACTTGCTAGTTATAGGACCCTGAACAAGCCATTTAACTCTCCACCTCAGTTTCCTCAACTGTAAAATGGGCGTAATAATTTTACCTACCTCCCAGGGTTAGTATGAGGATCAGGTGAGATAATATTATAAAGTACTTAACATAGTACCTGTCACATAGTTGGTACTATATAAAAATTCATTCCCTCCAAATCCCTTTACAAGGCTAGTCTCTGACCACAGTGTCTTGGTCATGATGCTTTTCAAATTCACTGATATGGATTACATCCCAGTCCCAAAGCCCATCCATTACTAGGAAAGTCTTTTCCTCATGACTGGAGATCAATGCTATGTGTCCAGTGTTAGAGGAAGAGTGCAGCTGGAAAGTGACAGAGACACAAATGCAGAGAGATAAAGTCACAGAGAAATAGAGACAAAGACAGAGAGACACAGAAGCACAGAGAGATCGAGACAGAGATAGAAGCAGGGCACAGAGACAGAGACAAAGACACAGAGACACACAGAGACAGAGACAGAGACAGAGACACAGAAACAGACCCAGAGATAGATAAAAACAGACACAGAGAGACAGGTAGAAAAAGAGAGAGAGAGAGAGAGAGAGAGAGAGAGAGAGAGAGAGAGAGAGAGAGAGAGAAACTTGTCAGTTCTCTCTAAGCTTCAGACCTGCAGTCACTGGGGGAAGGGGTGGAAGACTTCTTGTTTTTTGCCTTCCTTAGTATCTCCAGAGTATGTGACATATAATAGAGGTTTAATAAATGCATATTTACTGACTGATGATCGAATATGTTACAGCTGTTATTCAGCTTTGTGAAAAATGATATAACCCTATACTATATGTACTCTTAATGGGGTTTAACATAGGATTATGGAACCAAAACTCATACTTCAAATTAGGGTTAAGCAAATAGAGAGGATTGAGAGAAGAGAAGAGAAGCAATATACCTAAAGATGAAAAACAGATTAACATACCCAGGAAACAGCAGGTGTTGATTCTTTTAACTCTAGGTTACTTTTAATTGTTATAGTTTTTTTGTTTAATTGAATTTTTAATTGCCTCAAGTATAATATTGATATGGTTGAGTAGTAGTCGAACCATAGCTTCTTACTGTGTGACTTGGACAAGTCACTTACTTTCCTTGGATCTCAATATCTTCAACTGTAAAAAAAGAAGATAGTGAAACAAGGTATACTATAAATTGTCCTCTGAAGTCCCTTACTTCCAGCCCAATTCAAAGACTTTGGGATTCTATAGTAGGAAATGCCCTTGAAGATATGAAAACTCCTAAAGTTTCTCTGCCTGGGTGAAGGTATCTAAATCCTATTCTTCACAAAGAGGCAAAGTCACTCCAGACTTTATAACAACAATCTGCCTTAACTGCTCACCCATTCCCATCTCTGTGACCTGACCCCAGCATTGTAGGTTATCCTGACCTTACCTTTGGACAATGACCCTCAGCAAGCCCTGGCACTGGCTTTTGATCCATGACTTCCTGTGCCAATACTGCCTGTCCTTGGTCTGTTCAAACAGTATATTCACCCTTGGTTCATCCATCTGGATAATGACCCTATACTGGCCTTTGACTCTTAAGAACTGGAACAGAACTATGCTCCTTCTAGGGCTCTAGCAAAGCATTCCCAACTGCTGATCCTGGGGCATCTGCCCTTGACTTTTGGCTGTTCTCCAGTGCCTGTTTGCCACACAGTCCACTAACCAACACATTGACCTCATGTGAGATGGAAGCAAAAACCTTAGACTGCCCCTAGATCCTAGAGTGTCATTCCTACCCTTTCTTCAAATTTTATCAACTAAAGATTACACAGGGCTCTTTACTTTGAAATAAAAACTTTGTCTGCAGCATTGATGGATTCTCCAATCTCAGAAGAAATTGCTGTAAAGACCTACAGAATGAACAGAGACCTGGAATCAGCCTGAATTATAACCACCCACTAAACCATTCAAACTAGGGCCATCAGAAAAGTCAAAGCTAGAGGAAGGACTGTTCCTTGAGAATTTTGCAGTCTCTGTTTACTTAGGCACAAAAAATATTCTTCCTTTCAACTAGCAAAAGAGACTTTTAAGTTATACAACATTGGGGATGAAGAGAGAAAAGCTTTTTTTCCCCCAAAGAAGTGAATTGTTGTAAAAAAATCCAAGCACAGCTTCCACTCTCCTTTATCCCCAAAGATTTATCATAAGATCAACAGAAAAAAATGGAATTCACAGGTCAGGTCTGATATGCAAAAATTCCTCACTGACAGAAAACTTTGAGTCTTAGAAACAGAGACCAGAAAGAAAAATGATCAATAAAGACCACATATGTTCTCAAATGTACATGAAAAGGACCTCTTATTTTCTCTTCCCCACTTATAGTATAACTAATCAAGAGAATGGAAAAGTTTTGCTACACCACCCTAAACAAACTGTTCAAATTAAACTTTACATTTATCCTTCCAAGTCTCTTTCTACCTTTTCACACTTCAGTGCATTAGAAAGCATTCATATTTTATCTAGTTTTCTTGCCTAGGACTGGATTTAGGCATGACTGAAAGTGTCACAATTGTGGCTCAAGTGATTGGAAGGTGATGTGACGAAGTCAGTCAAAGGCTAAGTAACTGAATTAGGGAACAAGATTGATGAAGATGTGCTAATTCTACTGATGCAGATATGGCAATAGGAGTACAAAGGGAAGTTTGAAACAAAGAGATGAGTCCATAGAAGAAAGGATGAATGATATATGACTACCATTAGCAAAAGACTCAAACTGAACTCAATGCTCAAAGTACACAAGTATCAAAGTTTCATGATATAGAATTCAAATTCTCTGTTGTGCAGACATGGGCAAGCCACAATCTTTCTGAGTCTGTTTCTTCAATTATAAAATGAGAGGGTTGGATTAGAAGATCCTAGAAGTTCTTTTCAACTCAAAATCCATGATACTGGGAGAATATACTTGTTGTTTGGGGTTTTTTTTTTTGCAAGGCAATAGGGTTAAGAGACTTGCCCAAGGTCACAGATAATTATTCATTGTCTGAATCAAAATTTGAACTCAGGTCCTCCTGATAACATGGCCAATGCTCTAACTACCATGTCATAATAATTGCTTATTGGCTCAATGACTACCAACAATTACATGAAAAAAGTAAAATTTATTTCAAATGTTTGTTTACTTTGTCCAAGCTCTCAATACCTTCATGCTGTTCTATTTGATTCTGGTTCCCCATCGCAGTGCTTCTAGTTAAATTGGTCTTCTTAAGGCATAAAGACATGGCCTTTACCTTTACCCTCATTTTTTTTTAGGTTTTCGCAAGGCAATGGGGTTAAGTGGCTTGCCCAAGGCCACACAGCTAGGTAATTATTAAGTGTCTGAGGTCAGATTTGAACTCAGGTCCTCCTGACTCCAGGGCCGGTGCTCTATCCACTGCACCACTTAGCTTCCCCAACTCTCACTCTTTTTCACCAAAATTTCCTATATTCTTTCCTCTTTCCGTGTCCTCTGAAAGATAAACAGCTAACCTGTCTGATTAATTAATGCATGATAATGTATTAATTATCCAAGGAAAATAACAATATTTATCATCAGTAGCAGTAATCAGAACAAGAATGACTGACCTTAATATAGTACTTTATACTTTACATACAAAATATGCCTTCTAGAAGGGAATTTCTGAAGTTCAAAAAAACCTGCCTCTACCCCAATGAATGGAAAGTTGAAGATGCCAGGGTAGAAAGGGCAAAGGTAAAGTTGATCTGGGCAAGGAAATGCAATTAAGACTTCAAGGGAATCATTCAAAGCATACTCAATGGGCAACTGGTCCTACTGCAAGCCTGGGTACTTTTGAAGCAATAAACAAATAGGTCATTGAGAGAGGAAAAGAGATGAAGGGGGAGGGAGATTTTTCACTAGTGAAACAAGGTATCCTATAAATTTCCACAGTCATATCAATGCCAATCTCATCTTTGTGTCTCTGTATCATGTCATTAGTACAGTTGCCAACCTAGCAAAGGATTAAGTGCAGACAACCATGTACAAAAATTCTCATGATTCACTCCAAAGCACTAATCCTAAGAACGTATGCCAAAAGGCAAAAAGCAAAGCTTACCTCATTGCAATATGTGATTTCATTTAGGGTCTCAGACCATTGGACCTCATAAATTCTGGAATTTATTGAATGGGTTGGCTTAGATTATTAAAAGAGGGGGGGAGAATTAGCCATGTTTATTCATCCTGCTTTTTCTCCATTTAAGCTGTTTACTGTTTTTGTAGCACACTTAGGCGGCCAGATCAGTTTCCCTCTTGATCTGTGGTCCTGTTCAACTTGTTTTTTAAACAGACAAGTGACCACAGAGCTGTTGACTTGAGATTTCCAATACCACAAGGCTTAAGGACAGGAAAGGGAGAGAACGTTCTGCAAAAGTCCTCACTGAGAGACAAGCAGAGTTAAATCCTTCTATCAAGAATGGTTTACATTATTCCACTTAAAGACTTTTAGAAAGTACCCATACACACATAATAACTCTGCAAAGTGGGCTACCCCATTTCATGGAGAGCCTGAACTATCCAAAAGCACCCAAAAATTAAGTGCCAAAACCAAGACTCAAACATTGGAGTTTAGACTCCAAGACCAAGGTTCTTTTTATTTACTACATCATGCTTATAGGTTACAATAGTCTTGGTATTCTAAGAGAACTCCCTCCACCTTTTCCCAGGGTAGTGATTTATTTCACAAAGAATATTCTTTCAACTATGATTTTTTTGTTTTCTTTCTATTTCTCCATTTATCTCATTTAATGCTTTGATTGTGACTCCTGTCAAAAGTCCTGAAAGTTTTACACCTGAATCCAAAAACATAACTGAAGGAAAATCATCTCAAGAGGCTAGAAAACCTAAATTAATAACTTCCCATTCAATAATAGTGTCAAAAGAACTGAACTATTAGAAATCAAATCATTTCAAAAGACCTGTGTTGATGCATGCAAGGCATTATGCTTAGCTTTGAAGGGGATATAAAGAAATATGATACAGTTCATACTCTCAATGACTTTACAGTCTAGTTGTTAGGCCTTACTCTTCAAAGTTTCCCTTTGCTATCCAGTGTTTTTCACTCCATTTTTTTCTCCATAGTTGTATATCACATATATACACACATGTCCATGCAAGAAACAAAAATAAAATGACAAATACTATCAAAGTCCATTCACCATTCTAGTTTATATGTGTGTTCCTGACTCCAGGGCCAGTGTTCTATCCACTTGGCCACCTAGCCACCCTTTAGTTTTTCTATATTAATGTACTATTTCCAGTGGTAGTAGTCATAGTAGTAGTGGTAATGATAGCAGTAATGGTAGTAGTAGGGGTAATGGTAGTGGTAGTAGTCATAGTCATAATCATCATAGTAATTGTGATTAACATATGATGATATTATATGAAATTATAATTACAATTTATTCAATCATTTTCAGTTATGTCTAACTCTTTGTGACCCCACTTGAGGTTTTCTTGGCCAGGATACTAGAATGGTTTGCTATTTCCTTCTCCAGCTCATTTTACAGATGAGGAACTGAGACATACAGGTTTAAGTGATTTACTCAAGATCACCCAGTTAAGTCTCTGAGACCAGATTTGAATTCAAGAAGATAACCCTTCCTGATTCTAGGTCTGACATGTTTTCTATTGTGCCACCAAGCTGTCCAATAATTATAAAAGCTGATATTTATATGGTATTCTAAGGATTACAAAGCACTTACAAAAGCTTATTTGATATACATTTCCCCCTTTTTTAAATTAAATTTGCTTTTTGATCTATTTAATATGGCCCTTTAAGAGACTACTTTTTTAGTGAAAAAGAAAAATCCCTGGGAGAATCTCAGCATCTGATAAAAATAATATTTTCAGTTAAAACAATACAGACACCAAAGAAGCCCTCCTCCATTTGCCAACTCTTCAGCAGAAATTAAATTACAAGTCCCATTCCCAGGATAGTTATATTATTGACAATGTGGGCACAGAAGTAAACAACCCCCCCCCCAAAAAAAAACCATGTTCATTTCAAGCTGCTGAGAATCACAGGCCAAAAGAAAAATAAAATCAATCAACCTTTGCCAAGTGGAAAAGAACAAAAAACAGCAGGGAAAGAAGTTCTGTATTCAGTTTTTTTTGAGAAAAGGTTTTAAACAATGGAGAATAAATACCATGTAATCACTGCAAAGCTTTACACATAGTCAAAGAAAACAATGAAAATGTAGACTAATCTATTGGGTATTCATTTATTCACCCAAGGAGCTACTGGACATCTTGAACTGCATTAACAAAAATGCTCTCACTTATCTGCCTTCATTTACAGTGACCCTCTCACCTAGAAGACCTTTGCAATGGCAGTAATATTTTTTCTTACATTTCAATTTAAAAAAAAACTCCCAAGAAAGCATTACAAACAAACCTTGGGAAACCCAATTTCCACTGGAACTAAAACAACAGTTGTTGGTATCTGCAGTAGAGTAAAATTTTTAATACTTGTATTCTCGGGGGCAGGGGGCAAGTAGGTGGTGCAGTGGATAGAGCACTGGCCCTGGAGTCAGGAGGACCTGAGTTCAAATCCAGTCTCAGATACTTAATAATAATTGCCTAGCTGTGTGACCTTGGGCAAGTCACTCTTAACCCCACTGTCTTAAATAAAAATTTAAAACAATACTTGTATTCTCACATAAGTTTTCATGAGGAAAATCCTTCAGTTAAATATAGATTTCCCTTCTATTTTCCCACAAGAATGTGTCAGCAGCAATAATTTATTTGTGGATCAATAGCTAAATTCTCATTTTCCTCCCCAAATTCAAAAAATTCTTCTCCCTTCCATTTTCTTTTCTATTTTCAGACTATTTTTAAATTTCCTTATGTGGGGGATATCTTGAATGAAGTGTACCTTGTGTTCACTTAGAGGTAACTAGGTGCCCCAGAAAAACTTTGAGAGAGAAAGATCTGAGTTCAAATAATGTCTCAGATCTTTATTAACTGTATGACCCTGGGCAAGTCACTTGAATTCTGTTTGCCTCTGTTTCCTCATCAGTAAAATGATGATAACAATAGTACCTACCTTCCAAGAGTATTATGAGGATCAAATGAGATATTAATTGTAAAACACTTAGCCCAAGTTCCAATAAATAGTAAGTGTTATATAAACATTAATTGTCAGAATTAATATGACTTGGTCATTTTTTATTTTTGACATCGTAGTAATAATATTTGACCTAAATAATAATCAGCTTCTATGCAACATGTTTTTTGAGGTGAGTCAAGTTGGGAATAAAATAAAGGAAAATCAGAGAGGCTTCCAAAAGGGATCTTCAGAGGTGTTGGTTTCTCTAAGAACAATTTGATGATTACCAAAAGACCACATAAAAACAAACACACAGACATATACACAGATACTCCTATTTCAAGTGCAATGTACTATTAAATAAACAGGAATGCTAAACTTCAGTATTTCCCAAGCTAGTGAAAAAAAGATTCCAGAAGGAAATGGAGGAAAGAAACCTGTGGGTTTCACTTCTTTCTAGTGACCCAAACAAAAAGCACAAGCAGAACTGCATAACCACAAGACAGACAAATATAAAACAGTTCATTATAAAAAAAAAAAAAGAAAAACAGTTTCATTAAAAAGTCAGTTCAGTTGGGCTTGAGTATCACTAACATAATAGGCACTTAAAGACTTGTTGAACTTGAGTGAGAAAAGATATCTGGATACTCAAATAGGATTAAAGGGAGGAGAGTGTGTATGGGCAAATGACTGAAGTAGAGAAATGTGTATGGGCAGACACATGTACACAGTCAAATATATAGATATAAATATAAAATTTCATAGGTATAGATATTCATATTTTCTTGGCTAGGGAAATAGTTGAGCAGGTAACAATATGGCTCTGTGTATGAGGGAAAAGAAGGAAATGACATCAGAACCACAAGAAGTCTGAATTTTTGATTATATATATCTGAACCAATATAGAGGACATGGAGATCAAAAAAATCAGGTAAACCCTTGAGAAGAACATTAAGTGATCTGTTATTATAGATCAACAAGATCAGTGCTGTCAAACTGAAATAGAAATAGGAGCCAGGAATGCATAAAAATCTATTCAAGTCAATATTAGCTTAGTTTTTAAGTGTAATATTATCTATATTTTACCATATTTTTTATTTTGTTAAATATTTCCCAATTACATTTTAATCTAGTTTGAGCCACACACTGAACTAAATGAACTCAAGATTGAGATGTCTTATCTCAAAGATATAAATTGCAATTGGTCTAATAGCCCCAAAATACTACACTCTTCTAATAATATATAATGAAACTCTTTCTTGCACAGTCAAAATCTGAACCTTTGAATTCAATAGTGGTTTGCTCATAGAGAAAGACTAACAAAGTGAAGGGTGGAATTGTGAGATTTGGATTGGGTATCTAAGGACAGTGCTGTAGTTCCATTTGTTTCCTACAGTTCTTTAAACTCTTAAGCTTAGAGAAAGCAACAAAATAAATGAGTGATTTGACTCAACTGTTTTCCAAGACTAATAATAACTAACATTTAAGAGAAGGAACAATGATATCCCCTTGAAAAGGACAAAGAAGACTCAAATGAAATAAAATTCAATAGGCATGAGAAAAGCTTGTTACTTGACATTTGGGGATTTACTGTAATGATTTTGTTCTTTAGAAGTTGGGAGAGTTGATTTTTGAAGTTTGCTGAACTTGAGATATCAGTGACAGATTTGGGAGTTTTTCCTGACATGGGAAATCTTGACTATGACACTTATTGGTTGTTTAACCATGGAGTCTCCATTTAATCATCTGTAAATGACTAAGACTAGATGACCTCTGATCCCCTTCCAGACTAGATCTAGGAATTTATGATCAAATGAGATAACATTTTGATATTGAGGATGTTTGTCCTCCTTTCTCAAAGAAGACTATGACATCATAAAGGTGATGCCATGACAAGCAAGTGAATTGGATTTGAATGAGGGGATGCTATGTTAAGTCACTTCACTTTCTCTTCAGAGCCATCTGGGTCCAGTGGCCAGATATGAATCAGGACAACTGAAGACAGCCCTTGATGTGAGGCAATCAGGCTTAAGTAACATATCCAAAATCACACAGCTAAGTTAGTGTCTGAGGTGGGATTTGAACTCAGGTCTTCCTGATTTCAGGAGTAGTGCTCTACCCACTGTACCATCTTACTGCTCTTAGATAAGATGCATATCACTTTGAAAATGTTAAAGTGTTTTATATAAATGCAAGCTATGGGGCAGCTAGGTGGCGTAGTGGAAAAACACTCACCCTGGAGTCAGGAGTGCCTGGGTTCAAATCCGGTCTCAGACACTTAATAGTTACCTAGCTGTGTGGCCTTGGGCAAGCCACTTAACCCCTTTTGCCTTGCAAAAAAACAAACCTAAAAAATATATATATAAATGCAAGCTTTGTGATGAGCAACCCAAAGATGCCATCACATTATCCCAAAGTTTTTGATAGCCCAATAATGGAAAATAGGAGTAAGCCACCATCATTCCCATAAACCTTACCAACAGCTGCATAAGGAGAACCTTGAACACCAACCCCCCATCTCCACTCATCACCACACACACACCAGTTTGACTTACATAATTCAATATTCTATCTCTAATTTGGCCATTATTACATTATTACTTTACAAGGACAATCCTTGGCTGTGGCTCCTGTTTTAAGTGGTATATATATATACTTTCCTAAAACAATTGTCTAATATCTTAATGATTAAAGTAGAAAAATGTGTTTCGGCCTTGATACACTATATTAACATCATCATAAATGCTGACTTTCTAAACCACTTTATATAATAGGTGGTCACAGAATGTCCAACCTTTCATGTTAATATCCATATAATTAAATAGTATTTTACTTTACTGATCCTTCCCAAGGTCTCCTCATGAATTATAAATCAAAAGACTAAATCATTTGGAAGGTCACATGGTTGGTAGAATGGAAAGAGAAATGGATTGGGAGTCTGAAGACCTAAATTTAAGTTCTATCTCTGTCATTTACTGGATGACCATGGGCAAGTCATGCAATTTCTCTAGGCATGTTTCTTCAAATATAAGATGAATGGGTTAGACCAAATGGTTTTTAAGGTTCCTTCCATTTCTGGACCTGTGGTTAATTTGATAAAAATAAAAATGTATTAAGCACCCTTTCTATTCAATAAAATGCCATAGGATCACATGAAGAGATTAATAGAGGATCTCAAAAGATTCTACCAATTCTAAATCTCATTCAACCTCAGCAACTGGTAGAGACGTTTTAAGTTGCCTCTAACTGGGACATCTGCACTTTGGACTATAAGCTCTTCTGGGGTAGTATTGTTCTTTTAGAACATATACCACATCAAGACTAGTAGAGTTCTGTGTAGATAAAGCTATATCATAAATACTATGCTGGTGCTACATCGTGAGCAACTTAGAGTCAGTAGAACCAGTGTTTGTTACAGCAGCACCCTCTCCCTGCTGTTACCTGAAATGTCAGAGCAACCAGTCACAAGAGGAGGTATTTCTGGCTTTGTGGCCATTCATGCAGTATATACCTGCAGTCTTTAGGGAACCTTTGGTAATGACTAGGTGGGTGAAATTACCACCAACATAGGCTAACATTAAGAACACAAGTTCTAATTTCAAAAGCTACAGGGTTGATAATGGTTAAAATAAAGAGACAGATTATCATTCCTTCCCTATCAGCTCTACCCATTTTCCTAGTTCTTTGACTGATTGAGGAAAAAAAATTCCATAACCAAGGCTCTATTAACTCAGGATATTCTTTTTTTTTTTAAATCCTTTATTCTTGGGAATGAAATTCTGTTTCTACTGGGGTAGTTTTTTCTTCCCTAGCTCTGCTTTATATCAATTTCAGAATGGCAATTACTTAGAATATACACATTTCAACAATTTTCCAAGAAAAACTAAAAGACTGAAATCAGCCGATTTCTTCTGATCTCTATAGTTGTTGTAATGGAATTTTATCTGTAATTCCTAGGTTATTCAATGTAATTCCTTAGACTTTTACAAAAATACAATATAATTTTAAGTGATACAAGAAAAATATAGAATAAAATAACTATCCAAGAGATTTAGACAAAAAATAAAGGAATAAAGAAAGAAAGAAATGAAACCACTATGATTTGAGAATTAGAATACTATGAAATTCCTATCTTTGTGTCCTCAGGGTAATAATTCAGAGATAATGCCTACTGGTAGCCTAAAAGAGAATGTGGAATAAGGAATGAATCATTTTTAATATGCCAATTTGCTTTGAGAAATGTGATCAAACATTTAAAGTTAATAGTCTGAGGTGATTTAAAAATCATTTTTGTAGTTGAAACCATTTAACACAGAGAAGGTGAAGAAAAAGGGGAACTCTAAAGAAAGGACATGTAGTCTTGAAAGCACTTTTCAAAGAATGAGAAATAAGCCTTATTCCTGGTTTCTCAATTAATTAATCACATGACCTTAAGTTTGTCCATTAACTTTTCTAGGCCTTAGTTTTGCTATCTAGAAGATAGGGGGTAAGGGAAGATCCAGATGGTAACTGGGGTTTCTTCCAGCTCTGAAATTCTAGGATCAAGTTTTGCAATCTTCCCTTTCTAAAATAATAATCATAATGGGGCCAGTTTAGGGTTGAAATCAAGAATAAATTGAAATAGCATAACAGATCAACTTTACGACCAAAGAATTGGACTGGATTTGAAGGATCTAGGTCCAGGTCCTATTCCTTATCTGCCAAGGCTGCTTCTGTGAACCATTTCCTCATTTCCTTTATTTGTGAAGGTGGTGGGAGGTCAGGAGAAAGTCATACAATTTACCAACCAGGTAAATTAACACAGACTCAAAATTCTGAAGAAATTGTGCTGGATCCATATGAAAATAGTATAGAGGCTACTAAATACTTTAAAGTTCACAAAAAATTGAATTTGAGGGGTGGCTAGGTGGTGCAGTGGATTGAGCACCAGCCCTGGAGTCAGGAGAACTTTGAGTTCAAATCTGAACTCAGACACTTAAAAATTACCCAGCTGTGTGACCTTGGGCAAGTCACTTAATCCCATTGCCTTGCAAAAAGAAAAAAAAATGAAAAACAATTGAATTTCACCTTTAATATGTACTAAATGTTTTATGAGGTCCTTTCCTGAGAGTCTAAGAATGATATGAACTCACAACCCTCCTCTATGGCATTGTTTTAACATTGTTACTCAAAGGGAAAAAAATTATAGTCCTTATAGAAGCTTGAATATTTAAATAACTTAAGTTTTTCTAACCTCTACTCAACTGAGTTCATCACAACTGAAGATTAGTGTTGCCATGTCTGTACAATATTTGGGTCTAGATATGGTGACATGACTTAACAGAATGATCAAGTAAGACTTGGAGTGAGAAGATCTAGGGAACTGTGACTTGTGCAACTATAGCCTAAGCACTTGACCTCTCTCTCTCTCTGCCTCAGTTTCCCAATCTACAAAATAGACATAATAATGCTTTTATTACCTACTCTACTTTGCAATAGTTGTGAGAAAAGTTTTTTTTAAAACCTTAAAGTGAATTGAGAGAAAGAAACTAATAGAATCTAACTGTAGATGAAAGCATACTATTTTTTACTTTATTTTTCATGTGGCTTTTTTGATCTGTGTTTTCTTTCACAGCATAAATGATATGAAGTATGTTTTGCATGACTACACATATAAAACTTATATTATATGACTTGCCATCTAAAAGGAAGGGAGGGAGGGAATTTGGAATTCTAAATTTTAAAAGATGAATTTTAAAATTGTTTTTACATGCAATTGGAAAAACTAAGCACATTTAAATGGAGGGAAGAAGCAATTATTACTTAATTACTCTGTAAAAAGTGTTAGTTCTTTTATTTTTTAGTAGGTTTTTGCAAGGCAAATGGAGTTAAGTGGCTTGCCCAAGGCCACACAGCTAGGTAATTATTAAGTGTCTGAGACCGGATTTGAACCCAGGTACTCCTGACTCCAAGGCCAGTGCTTTATCCACTACACCACCTAGCTGCCCCAGTGTTAGTTCTTTTTAAGAAACATTTTAATTTCTCTCTTTTTAATTGAATCAAGATTATTTTCAGAATAATTCAGTCTTTCTTTCCCTTTTCCCTCATAAAATTCATATGTGGCAGAGTTATCCTAAGTGTTTAGACTGCAAAGTCAAAAAGTGAAAAGTGGATGTACTGCACAAATTTTCACGGTTTTCATGAAAAAAAATTTGTCTTAGGAAAAGAAAGGAAAACTCTCATATTAAATATTCAATATTAAAAATTTGCATTTCTTTTAAAAATAGTATTGCATACGAAAAAAGTAATTTAACTGTTTTAGTCAGACAGGTGCTGCAGGTATGAATTTGCTGGGGTGTTCAATAGTTGACCTTTATCAGATTGGCTGAGTAACAGCGATTTGGCAGGTCATTTTGTCAAAAATAAATCTGTGGTCAGGATTTTTTGGCCTAAAGAAAAACATATCTTCACATGTTATCTCAGACTTCATTCTTATCATAACTTGATTCATTTTAAATAGCTATTTCTCCACAGTTGTTGCTTTTTTATCAAGATACTGAACTGACCAGAAGATTATAATTTAAGTCAATTAACATCAGTGTTTGCATATCTCCTATACTTAACTCACTTGATAAAATAAATGCGGCAATAATGTTCCTATTTGTTTACTGTTTCTGAATGGTGACCAGAATTCTCCAAGTAATCAAAAAAATAAAAGAGAGTTCTCAACTCTATATTAGATTACATCTATTGAAAAAAGGAGCCCTGAATTTTCCATCATCTTAGTATCCATGTATGTCTATGCCTCCTCACTTTCTCGGTTGTCATTTCAACCTTTTTGACTTCAGCATACATTTAGGATGGTAGTACCTTATATCTAGAGCTAAAAGGGACTCAAAGGATTTTGAGTTCAATTCCTCATTCTGTAGAAGAAGAAATTGAGAGGTTAAATGGTTTGCCCAAGGACATAAACAGGTATTAGGCATCAGAGGTTGAATTTGAGCCATCTTCAGTTAGATAACCTCATTCCACCATACCACCCTGTCTCAACTTCTCTGAGTTTATTATTGTTTCCTCATTAAATAAGACTATGGTCTAATAGGCAAGGAAATTAGGTATTGTACATACAAGGAAGCAGGAAATATTACATAAAGACCATTCAATCATATGCTTCCCTAAAGTCTAATATAATTTTCTAAGACTTAGAAAGATGATTAGATGGTATAATGGGTAGAGCACTGAGGCTGGAATAAGGAAAACTCAAGTTCAAATCTGGTCTCTGTAACTGTGTGACCCTTGACAAGTCTGCTTGCCTCAGTTTCTTGATCTATAAAATGAGCTGGAGAAGAAAATGGCAAACTACTCCAGTATCTTTGCCAAGAAAACCCTAAATGGGTCTTTGAAGAGTCAAACACAACTAAAATGACTGAATAATAACAACACCAAAGACTGAAAAAATTGAGCCTTGCCAAAGTGAGCAAATTCCCAAAATATGCCTACCTGTTACGAGAATATATCAATGGAAAATATCATCCTCAAGTCTTTCCTTGAAATTAAAATATTTTAGGTTGGAGCGTTCATATTGGTGACCTTTGGTTCTTCCCATAGGATAAGTCCTTTCTGTCCAGATCAATTTAGATTTTTATTTATAACATAAAGCACAAATAGCAATCTTTTATGGAATCTCTCTAATTATTTTCTGCATGTCTTTTTTTCCATGGAGTTTTCTTGGCAAACTTTACTGGTTTACCAATTCCTTCTCCAATGAATCATCTTTTTTTTTTTTTTATTTTTTTGTGATCAGAGCCCTCCACAAGTCTGTCCTTAGGTTTATTGAGAGACACCAGTCTCTCTGCCACCACAAGGCATTGATCCAGAGAGATTTTTTTAGGCAAAAAACAATGAGTGACTTGCTCAGGATCACCTAGTTTTTTGAATTTGAACTCAGGTCTTCCCGTCTGTAGGTCCAGCATTCTGTACACATTGTCACATAACTGCCCCACTTCCTTTTTTTTTAGGTTTTTTGCAAGGCAGATGGGGTTAAATGACTTGCCCGAGGCCAGCTAGGTAATTATTAAGTGTCTGAGGTCAAATTTGAACTCAGGTCCTCCTGACTCCAGGGCGGGTGCTCTATCCACCTAGCCACCCCCACACACACACTTCTTTTTTAATGCCTATATAACTATATATTAGTCATGGCTTTAAAACAATGTTTCCTCATGTGTTCATCTTCACCACTCTCTTAATTTTAGTGAGTTACCTGAGATATCAGGAGGATAAGTGACTGAACCAGAGTCATATATGTGACTTAGGACCCAGGACTTTCTAGCTTTATGGACTCACCCTACCATAGTGCTTCTAACTGGGGAACAGAGAGTAAAATAAATATGAATTGATTTGAATTGAATAAATCATTCACTTGATAATACTCATATCATCAAGCGATGATATTGAATCCATTCAATTGAACAAACATTTACTAAGGGTTAACTCTGTTCAAGTCATTGTGCTAGACCAGCAACTAAGAATACAAAAGTTTACTAAATACCAGTCTAAATCCATCGGCTCCATATTATTAGTTTACAAAACAAAACAAAACAAAACAAAAACCTTACTGAAAGATTTATGGCTAAAACTCAGTGACTCGGGTGTGTCCAAAATCAACAGCTAACAATGAGACTTTGGTTTTTTTGTGCCACAAAAAATAAGAAATTATCACTTCATTGCATTAGAAGGAAAGATTATGAAACAAAAGGTTCAATTAAATAATTTGGAGGATAAAAAAGACTTTAAGTAGCTCATGATCACTTCAGTATTACCCACCAGGGTAAACATTGGTCAGTTCCATTTTTTAACATTTCAGTCATTCAGAAAACATTTATTCACCATGTACTTTGTACAAGGAACTATGATAGGAACTGAGAGAGATACAAAAACAATTAAAACACATCTATGCCTTTCAGGCACTTACAATCTAGGAGGAAGAGAGTTAAGAACTGTTGATTTGTTTTTCAGTCATGTCCAGCACTCTGTAACCCCATTTGGATTTTTTTTTTTTTTTGGAAAAAGTACTGGAGAGGTTTGTCATTTAGGTTAAATGACTTACTCATGGTCACCCAACTAGCAGGTATCTGAAACCAGATTTGAACTCGGGAAGATGCTTCTTCCTGACCTGAGGCCTGGCACTCAACCTACTAGGTATCTACCCAGAGTGATGTAATATCTATACAACCTCGCAATTATCACAACTGTAAAAACAATATGCCCTCATATGCTCATCTTTACCTCTGCCATCTTCTACCTTACTCTATTCTGACTTTTTTTCACTTCCTCTGAGGACAGTAATCAAATAACCCCTACTATTGCTTCTGGAAAAGGGCATATATTCAGGGATAATTTCTATTGTTGCATTAACCATCTTTGAGACTTCCCAGTTCATAACTCTCTTTTCTCAGTCCATAACTCTTCCATTTCCAAAACTCTGCTATATATGTGGAATCTCCTATTAGAATCTAAAGACTTTGAGGTCAAAGATTATCTCATTTTTGTATTTACAACTTCATTGCCTGACATATAATAACTTATTAAAGTCCTTTCATTTATTCAACAGTCAGGCAACAATGGTGATAAAGAATTGACTGCAAAAAATAAGAGAAGGAAATTTTTTAACTGGGACAATAGAGAAAGACTTCTTGGAAGAGAAGTTATTTGAACTATTCTACAAAAGCATAGTGAGGATTTAAACAAATGAAAAAGGTGGAAAGAAAATTCAAAGAGTAAATATATAACATGAACAAAGGAATAGAGGTGAAGAAACACCAAGCATGTACAGGAGAATAAGCAGTTAAATTTCACTGGAGCATGGAACATCTGAAGTAGAGTGAAGTGAAATAGAAAAGATAGGGAGAAGGGGCGGCTAGGTGGCGTAGTGGATAAAGCACCGGCCTTGGAGTCAGGAGTACCTGGGTTCAAATCTGGTCTCAGACACTTAATAATTACCTAGCTGTGTGGTCTTGGGCAAGTCACTTAACCCCATTTGCCTTGCAAAAAAAAAAATCTAAAAAAAAAAAAAAGATTGGGAGATACCAGGTCATGCAGAGCCTTGAATGCCAAGCTAAGGAGTTTTGACTTAATCCTATAGAGAATAAAGATATGAGGTTTTGGAGAAAATGAGATGTGATGTTCATTCTATTTACTTTTTCAAGTCTGAATTATATAAAGAAAATGTGGCAAATAGCCCACACAAGAGTGAAACAAGAATAATGAAGCTATTGATACTTTGTGCTTCTATTTCTTGACCAGAAACTCAGTAAAACTAATATTTATCACTGCCAAGAACTTAATAATCTTTGAATAAAAGAATTATCTGTGAATATATCCAATAATCAGTAGTATTATTAAAAACAAAAGTCAAATTTATTCTGTTTTGTTTTCATTGTAATTCGCTATTTGTTATTTGTATTTTTGTAGTCATTGAAGATAGGTGGCCCTAGGCTCTCATCAGGAGACCTGAGTCCAAGATTTGAATCTTCCACTATGACCTTGAATAGGTCTCAATTTCTCCAAGTCTGATTGTTCTCATCTGGAAAATGAGGGTGACCGTGCTTTTACTACCCATCTCACAGGGTATTTTGTAAACTATAAATTCATAAAAATGAGAACTATGGTCTAATTTAAACCCTTTTTTACAACAGTTTGAGTGTTTCTGGGATTAGAGGAAGTAAGGAAAGGAAACAGATTAGAAAACATGTTAAGAGGTTGGAGGACTCCAGATTTCTGTGACTTTTTCCAAAGCTTTTTCAAAAATTAGTGGAACTGTAGATTCTAAACTCTTTGAAGTCAGGAATTATGTTCCTGGGTATGCAACTGAATGTTTAACAACTGATTGGCTCTCTTCCTCAAATAAATGTACATATGACACACTTTACATTTTAATCTGAACTACAATGTTTTCCCATTACTTATACAAGTCTAAACAATTAACAAAACAGCAACTCAAGCCCTGATTTGCAACAATTGCAGATTTCTAAAATGTGACTTCTTGCACTGAAAACTAGACAATTTCATGGGCCAATTCAAGCTGGATCCATCTTGCCTTTCCTTGTTTTTCCCCTTCTAATTTGCTCAGAATACCTAGGAATAATAACAATAGCCATGATCATATTTTAGATAATTAAAAAGCCCAGATTCCAGGTAGGACCTCCTGAGTTATTTGTACCTTGGTAGGGCCAACTGGGTGGTGCAGTGGATAGAGCATAGGCCCTGGAGTCAGAAGGACTTGAGTTCAAATCCAGTCTCAGACACTTGATACTTACTAGCTGTATGGCCTTGTGCAAGTAATTTAACTCTGATTGCCTCGGATCCAGGGCCATCTTCTGTTGTCATAATTCCTCTCTGGCCACTGGTCCCAAATGGTGCTGTAGCACAAAATGAGACTGGTAACTTAGCACAGACCCCTCTCACTCAAATCCAATTCTTACTTGCCATGATATCACCTCCCTGATGGCATGGTCTTCTTCAAAGTCAAAGGGCAAAAAACAAACCAAAAAAAAAAAAAAAACAAACATAAAGGGGCAGCTAGGGGGTGAAGTGAATAGAGTGCCAAACCTAGTCTTGAGAATCTAAATTCACATTCAACCTCAAAACACTTACTATCTATGTGACCCTGAGCAAGTCACTTGATCTGCTAGCCTTAATCTATTGGAGAAGGAAATGACAGTATCTTTTTTTCCCCAAGAAAACCCCAAATGGGGATCACAAAGAGTCGAACATGACCGAAGTGACTAAACAACAACAAGGGTTCTCACAGATCCAGGGTGCAATCCACCCAAACCAAATGACTCCCTGTCCCCCAAACGTTCTCTCGACACCCCTGGACTCCTCTCCCTGCCATGGCTATCTCTGCCAAGTCTCAGCTCTTCTTGTTTATATTCTCCCCAGTCCACAAGATCCAGCTCAACTATCACCACCTCTAAAAAACCATCTTTAGTCTCCCTCTACCTGGAAATGCTAACATCTTCATTGGATTTTAAAGTATTTTGTATTTATGTAATTAATCATATTTTGATTTCTATCCTCTTTATCTGGCTACATATCCTAACACCTCTATTAAATTGTTATCTCCTTGAGGGAAAGAGACATATTTTATTTTCTCTCTCTCTCTCTCTCTCTCTCTCTCTCTCTCTCTCTCTCTCTCTCTGTCTGTCTCTCTCAATGGCTAGCAAAGTACAGCTAAGATGATAGGTATTTAACAAGAATTTGTTGAATGAATTAATGAATTTCAAGAATTATTTATCAGTTTACTCAGGAGCAATTGGAATATATTACTTCATATTATTAAAGGTCACAAAAGATTGAAGACTGTAATATCAAGAAGGAAGAAAGAGAGGATAATAAATAATGCTTATTATGTACAAAACACCAGGCTGATAAGTACTTTTTATAGATATCAATATCTCATTTGATCCTTGCAACTCTGCAATGTAGGCACTACTATTATCTCCATATTACAAGTAGTAATTGAGGTAAATACACATTAAGTGACTAGCCCAAGGTCATACAACTATAGGGTATCAAGTCAAATTTGAATGCAGGTCTTCCTGACCCCAAATTCTGTATTCCCTCCTCTGAACTGTCTAGTCATTTCACAGTAGCAGGACACCTAAGAAATTAAATGTGACCTCAAAAGATTGTTTGGTGAGCAAAATAATATGAACAAAGGGAGGTGGTTGAATGGATGTGGGATATTTCATTCAGCAGGATGTGGGTATCTAAAATTTTGTGATTGTGTGATTTTTGTCATTCAATCATTTAAAAATTTTAACTTAAATTGGCCTCCCTCTTTAGATGTTCCTTATCATCTACTTTATGCTGTTATGTTTGATCTCAGATGGTGATGTTTTCTTATCCTGTACCTCAAATTTTTGATGGTTTCTGAGGCTTGTGGCTCTCTGCCTCTCTGTCTCTTTCTTTCTGTTTGGTAACTCTCTCTCTCTCTCTCTCTCTCTCTCTCTCTCTCTCTCTCTCTCTCTCTCTCTCTCCCTCCCTCCCTCAGAGTGATATATGGCACTGGGGTCAGGAAGACCCAAGTTCAAACTGACTCAGATCCTTGGTAGCTATGTGAATTTGTCTGTCTCAGTTTCCTCATCTGTTAAATGGATAAAATCATAACAACTACCTTTCAAAGTTTGAGGATTAAAAAGATGATATTGGAAAATTTTATAATGTTAGCTATTATTAGACATTTAAAATAGCAACAATAATCACATATATTTACACAGCATTTTATCTTTTTTTTCCAAAGTATTTTCACATAATCTCTTGTTTCATCCTCAAAATAATCCTATAAAGGAGTACAACAAAGGCTAGGGAGTCAAGTGAAAAGAATACAGGTTTTACAGTCAGAGAATATGGTTTCAAATCCAAGTTCTGCTCATTTCTACCTGCATGACCTTGAACAAGTTGGAACTTAGACGGGCACCAGTTTCTGCAAATGTAAAATGATTGGATTATATTAGATGACCTTGGAAACCCTTTCATTTGTAACCACAATGACAAAAATTTATACATAGTAGTTTTTATATTGTTTCACCTTCCTCCCCGGAAGACTGAAAGTTCTATGAGGGCCGACTGTCTTTTACCCTTCTTTGTATTCAAGGACCTGGCACAATGATCAAGGATCCATAGATGTTGACTGATTGATTGATTAAGCACTAATTCTGTACAAGACATCATCCCAGATGCTAGAGACTCTAAGATAGTTACAAAACTTGCTTTTAAAAGGTATTTATCATCCAACAATGGGAAAGACACAAATATGTTGCACAGGCAAGGGAGACAAGTCAAAAAGGGAGAAATCCAGGAAAGTTCTATGGGAAATTTAAAAAGAGAATGATCCCTTTCATTTTACAAAGAAGGCAGGAGGTCAAGAAATGTTTGTTAGAATAGTTAACACCTATATTGATCTTTAAAAAAACAAATTAATATCAACCTTGGGGAGAGGGGATGCACAATGTGGTAGGGAGGGTTCATCATAGGCATGGGAGACCACGTTAGCAAAGATAAAGAGTCTGCAGAGAGTAAGACAAGAATAGAGGTTGGAAAGTAGTTAAATGATTGTATGAGATAATAGATGGAAATCATTTGCGAACCTTAAAGTACTATATAAACATTTGTTGGTGGTGGTGGTCCAGTTTTCTGCACCATATAGTGTATGAAATTCCTTTTCTATTCCTTTCTATCCCTTTCATAGCATGAATCAAATCAGGGAGGATAGGTTCAAATCATGGTATGGAAGACCTTAAATTCTAGGATTCAGGAGTTTAAATATAAACACATATATACAGGGTGTCTCAAAAGTCTTAGTGCAGTTTAGGGTTTAATAGCTTAATGTAATAATAATTATAATAATATAAACAATACTGATGCTAGTATGCTAAGGTTCGTAAAGGAGTATATATTTGATTCTCAGTTCTGTGAGGCTATTGCTATGATTATTATAATTAACCCAAAATATAAATGAGAAAATAGACTGAGAAATGTTAAGTGATTTGTCCTGGCCAACAGACAGCAAATATCTAAGACAAGATTAGAATTAAGTTTATGCTTTATTCTCAGCTTGGGGATGTCACTGAAGGTTTATTGAGTAGTAAATTGGCAAGATCAGAACATTGTATAAGGAAGAAAACTCAGTGTTATGATAGATGATTAAAGAGGATATAGAATAGAAGCAGGAAGATAGAATGAGATTCTGAACAAGAGTAGTTCAATAGGAAAGTGAGAGGAGGGAGCAGGTATGTAACAGGTTGAGCAATTGAGAAAAAAATTAAATTACTCCAAGGAAAAAAGCTGGGATGAATTGCAAGATGAAAGTACTATTAGCAGAAATAGATAAATTAGAGGCAAGGGCAAGGATGAGAAGACTATAATGAGCTCAAATTAGGGGATATTGGACTTGAAGTGCTAATGGGACACCTAGGTAGAAGTATCTGACATGTTGGAAGTATATTGCTAAAGTTCAAAAGTGATGCTGGGGTGGAAAAATGAACCTGAGAATGATCTGAGTAGATATGATAAATGATTTGATGAGATGGACTAGGGAGAGGAATGGAGAGAGAGAGACAGAGAGAGAGAGAGAGAGAGACAGACAGACAGACAGACAGACAGACAAAGACAGAGAGAGACAGAGACAGAAAGATTAGAAGGATGACAACAAAACAGGATGAGAAGTTGTGCTTAAGAAGGTAGGGGAGAACTATGACTGTTTAGTGAAATGATAGACAAGGCAGTAAAGAGTATCAAGATGGAAGAGGGTGTTTCCCCTGCATTAAGTGCCTCTGAAAAGTTGGGGAAAATGAAAACAAAAAGGGTGTGAAGCAGCTCAAGTGAGTGAATGAAGTCAGTTAAGTAACTGAATGACAGGTTGCAAATGCTGGCAGCAATGGTTCTTAATTCTTTTTTGTGTCATGGACCTCTCTTGGCAGTCTAGTAAAGACTAAGAACTACTTCTCAAAATACATAAAATAAAAGACAAGGAATTACAAAGAAAATCAATTACATTGAAATAATCATTTTTTTAGGGTTTTTGCAAGGCAAATGGGGTTAAGTGGCTTGCCCAAGGCCACACAGCTAGGTAATTATTAAGTGTCTGAGACTGGATTGATTTGAACCCAAGTGCTCCTGACTCCAAGGCCGGTGCTTTATCCACTATGCCACCTAGCTGCCCCATTGAAATAATCATTAAAAAAAATTGTTTTTAAGTTAATGGACCTCGTTATTTATGTACCTGTTCTAGAAGATGGATAACACCTGAGAATGCTGACTCTGGAGAAAGGGAAAAGGGTGGCAGTTGTCAATCATCAACCAGGCCAGTGTCAGCATCTAAAGGTTGCTGGTATTACAAAACTGGTCAACATCATTTTGCAATGATGATCAGGTGCAGTAGGGGTAGGTTTGGAAGTAGTCTTTAATGTAGTGTGCTAACTAGGTCATATTGATTTATGGAATCCCAGGGTTCCATTTCTTCTACATATGTTCTCCATGACTAGGACATCTAGGTATTGCTAGGGCTTATGTCTTATATTTTTCTGTTTACCAGTATGGCAATCATCCAGTAGAGTGCTACCCACCTTGACTATCTGAGGCTATAAAGTTAATTAACATGGAGACTAGAGTTGTGAGGAAGAATGTTCTCATTTAGGTTTTGGGTTTTTGTTTTTGTTTTTTTGCATTTTTGATGTTCTATTTTACCTCCCTCCCCAGCCCCCAGGCCCTGCCCTTTTTCTCCACTGAGGGGCCCAGTTCAAAGACTATGGCCATTGACAAAGAAAAAGGTTCACTGTTTTGTTCAAGTTCCCACGACTGGCACCAAAGAAATTAAAACCCATTATATACACAGAAGGCACTTAATAAATGTTTGTTGGATTTATGTAGTTTTATTATTAAGTCAACATTTCTTTAAATGAAACTTTTCAGTTTACAGGATTTAATCCTAGAAATTTATGTCTCTAATACCTCTAACTCTTATTCCATCCCAGGGAAATGTAAATTTTAAAATAAAAGATATTTTCAAATTGTTTGTTTTCAGAACAATTGCATTGAAAAATTTTAGAATCAGAATGAGTTAGGCCTTGTGAAAACAGGTAAATAGTTCTTTTCTGTTGATTCCCATTTTCTAATCATAAGTACCTCACTCAATATCTGAAGAAAATTATCATCAGTTGAAAAATTTGAAAAGTAACATCCAGAAAAACTTTCAAAATGCATTTCTATGAAAATATGTGATTTTTTTTAAAGATCATAATTTATTGGAAGCAGAAATTTAGAAACAGGGTTGGAGACTGAGATACTTAGAGGTATGAATTTTAAGTAAGGCTGCTTAACTTTTTTTTTTTATCTTGGACCCGTTTGGCAAAATGATGAAACCATTAGACTACTTTTTAGAAAAAAGGGGGGAGGGGAGTTTCATTCATAATTGAAGGAAATGTGAAATTTTACTGAAAGGTTAGTGAAAATAAAGATTTTTTTTCACCATTCTACATCACAGACCATTCTGACAATCAGTCCATGGATCACAGATTAAGAATCTGTTGTAAAGGGTCACAAAAATGACAGTTAAGCTCTTGTCTGAACCAGTGACACACCAGTGTCTGAATCTTCTCAAGCTAGCACATTTGTCTCTTAGATCTAAAACTTATTTCAGGGGAAAGAGAGTAGAGTATCTGTCAGACTTCACCCTTCACTTCACTTTACTCTTCTATTCTCCAGGAAACTGAGATTGCTAACAGCAGACAGAAGCTAAAACTCTTCTATTTATGTGGCACTTGCGGCTGCCCCTGCTCTTCCCCTTTCTTATGACTTAAGAGTCATACCTCTTAGTGTCCCAATGGATAGGTTCCATTCTTGTTCATAATTTTTTTTTACAATTAGGTATGATCTTTTTAAAAATAACATATAGAAAGTAAAGGTGGTAGGAAGGAAATATAGCAGGAGCAGTGCCAGATATTAGAATTCTGAAAGTCCAGGGTCTAATTTTTAAAAATACAGTAAGGATTCATAAAGGTGTATTAGCTTTGCTTTAAAAATTGTCATGAGGAGCAGCTAGGTGGTGCAGTGGATAGAGCACCAGTTCTGGCATCAGGAGTTCAAATCTGACCTCAGACACTTAATTACCTAGCTGTATGACCTTGGGCAAATCACTTGGCCCCATTGTCTTACTAAAAAAAAAATGCTATCGCTAGTTATCCTTTTATGAAATATGAACAAGTCTACACAGGAACCTAGACTTTGAACTTCTTAAACTCCAAATATTTGATTTAACAGACAAGTCAACTGAGGTCCAAAGGGGTTAAATAATATATCAATGATATGCAGGCGGTAAGTAATAGAATTGAGATTTGAAACCAAGTCCTTTGACTCCAAATTTGATTTTCTTTCCACTCTACTGCTGCAATGCCTCAATTAGAAAAGGAAATATGCCACTGGATAAGGAATAATTGTTCATACTTATAGTAATATTCTTGGAATAATATTTTTAATATATGATTGAAAGAAATGTGAAATTTCATTTAGAAGTTAGTGAAAAATCAAGATTCTATTTTTTCTATCCAAACTCATAGATCCCCTGAAATCAGTCCATGTTATCTTAGTTTAAAAATCTTAATAAAGAACTCAGATTCCTTTGAGATGGGGAGAAGATGAAGAGAGCTAGAGAAGTGGTAGCTTCCCAGCTTCCTCTCTCCCAGCTCCATGCAACGTCTTGCTGTGTTTTATAATTGAAAACTTCCTGTGGTTAGGTCCTGGTCTTTCAGAGGCCAACTGCCGTGCATTATGTAATGCTTGATAAAGAAGTCAGTGAAAGCAAGGTATTGCTTTCAAAAACCTCCCACCCTTCCTCCTCAACAATCCAGGATTTTCAGGGTTCAGAAGCACGAATTATGGAGAACAAGGTCTGTAGACTATATATGGATATGATAGATAGATAGATAGATAGATAGATAGATAGATAGATAGATAGATAGATGATAGATAGATAGATAGATGATAGATAGATAGAAAGCTGTATACCCATTTCTTTGGCAATTCAATTTAATTCAAAATCTTTCATATTTACGGAACCTTGGGCAAATCATGTCACTTTTTGTGCCTCAGTTTCCTCAACTGTAAAATGAAGGTGTTAGAGTTGCATTCTATGCAACCGTGATTTACTGAGTGATGTTTAGAAGAAATGTACTATGCTAGGTCTGAAGTAGTCACAAAGATGTACTATCTTTATTCAGTGTACCCCAATTAAGATTGAAAATACTTCAAATACAATGCTACAGTTTGATCATTATAGCAGAATTTGAGAAGCAGGGTGGCATTAATGGAGAGTTGGCCTGGAGTTAGGAAGATTGTGGTTGAAGATTTGTCTCTACCATATACTATATGGCTAATCCTTGACCTTTTTAAAAGATTTATGGAACAAAACAAACATTTCTATAACCTAGTACAATAAAAATATGATTGCATATGAAATCATAAATTCATCATGTACAATAATACACAACAAAGTTATCATGAAAAATTCCTTCTTGTTTCCCCTTTTTCCTTCCCTCCTCCCTTCAGAGATCATTGTCATTAGACACAAATAAATATATATACATATGTATATATGTATGCATATGTGCATGTGTGTATATAATTCTATATATCCTTTATCAGTTCTTTCTGTAGATAGTGTAGGTAATGTCTTTCTTCACATGTCCTTTATAGTTAAGTTAGGTATTTATAATAGTTAAAATGACTTATTCACTCAAAGTCATTCTTAAAATAATATGGGGCTAATATATATATGATGTTTTCTTGGTTCTACTCCTTTGCTTTTTGTTATTTCATTCAAGTTTTTCCATTGAGTTCGTCATTTTTTATAGCACAATTGTGTTCCTTCACAATTATATACCACAACTTGCTTAGACATTTCCAAATGATGGGCATCCCTGAAATTTCCAGTTCTTTGACACAAGAAAGAGAGCTGATATATGCATTTTAGAACATATAACATCCTTTTTCCCTAATCATGCTTGGAAATAGACCTAATAGTGATATTGCTGAGTCAAATAGGATAAGTAGTTTAATAACTCTTTGGAAATAATTCCAGATTGCTCTCCAAAATGGACAGATTTGGTCACAATTCTACAAACAACGAATTAGTGTCCCAATTTTTCATCATGCTTTTCAACATTTACTGCTGTCTCCTTCAATCGCTTTAGCCAATGTGATAGGTGATAGATGTTGTCTCAAGGTTGTTTTAATTTACATTTCTCTAATTAATGATTTAGAGCATTTTTTTCACATGACTATAGACTGTTTTGATTTCTTCATTGGAAAACTGCATCTTAGCATCCTTTGACTATCAATTGGGGAATAAAAACTCATAATCTTATAGATTTGACAAAGTTCTTTCTATATTTGAGAAATGAAATTTAAAATTTTTAAATTATTTTCCCACAACTACAAGAACAAGTTTCATCATTTGGCTCCAAATTCAACATGAGTTCCAAATACTCTCTCTTCCTCCCAACTCATTCCCCTTCATTGAGAAAGCAAGATATTTGGTATAGGTTAAAAATATGTAGCCATGAAACCATTACTACAATAGTCATGTTGTAAAAGTAAACATAATGCCCCCCCACCAAAAAAGAAAAACCTCAAGAAAAATAAACTGAGAAAAAAAAACACTTCATTCTGTATTCAGATACCATCAGCTCTGTCTTTGGGATGGATAGTGTTCTTTATCATGAGTATTTCAGAATTCTCTTGGGTGACAGCATTGCTGAGAAAAGGTAAGTTCCCAGTTCATCTCATCCTGCAATATTACTATTACTTTGTACAAGGTATATTTCCTTGCATCTGCCCAAGTATGTTTTTTACTGAGAGCATCCTGTTCATCATTTCTCATAACAGAACAGCATTTCATCTCAATCACATACCACAATTTGTTCAGTCCCCAACCACTGGGCATTCCCTCAATCTTCAGCTCCCTGCCACCAGAAAAGAGATGTTTAAATATCCCTACCCATATAGATTTTTTTTGTTTCATATTTCATCTCTTCTGGAATGCAATCCTAGCAATGGCACTGCTAAACCAAAGGGTAGGCATGGTTTTATAGCCCTTTGGGAATAGTTCCAAATTGCTGTAGGGAAAGAAATGAAATCTTTATCTGAGAAATTATTTATAACAATTTTGCCACTTTAATTCCCTAAGCAATTCTAACACCATGAATTGGAAAGAAAGATTACCAGGCATTCTCTATGTTGATGAAATCACAATTTGATTTTTCAAAGTAATATTTATAAAGTTGAAAGTTTACCATTTTCTATTTTTAAAAATTTTTATGTATTAATTTTGTCTTTTTCTCATTTTTTTCTTCTATTTGGATTTGATTCTTCTTTCAACATAAATAATATGTATCTATGTTTAGCATGGTTATATGTGTAGAGCTTATATCAGATTGCTCTTTAACAGGGGGAGGGGAGAAAATGTAAAACTCAAAACGTTGCAAAAAAAAATGATTGTTAAAAATTACCATTGCCTGTAGTTGGAAAAATAAATAAAATATTTTTTAAAAATAAAAAATATGAAGTTAGTGATCCAGATATTGGGTTGTACCCTAATGAAAAAAAGGAGAGGAAGAGAAAGAATATGAAGAATCTTAGACATAAAGTCACTAAATAATAGTTTATTCCATTCTTATATGCACAAATTATTATGAATATTTATTATTTATTAAGAAAATACATTATTCCATGTCAAAAAATGGAATTTGTGTGAATAGTGTTTGTGAAAGGGGAAACCAGATATATGATTTCATTGATATAGTGGAACTCCCAACTAAAAAATCCCTCTAGCAGTGCCAATCAGCATCTGCTCTGCAATTTAGTCTTAAAGAATTACCTGAGACACCAAGAGCTTTTTTGACTTGTCCGTGGTCAGACAACCAATATATCAGAGGCATATCTACTGTGCCATAGTGACTTTCACCTATTGGTTTAGGATTTGTTAAATTTTCAAAGATCATCAATTAATATTAATGTATCATATTACTCCATCTAAGTCCTACTGTGATTTCTGATGGTGAGGAATGAATGACAAATATTTATGAAAACCTTACTCCATATCAAAATCTGTGTTAGTTGGTAGGCATTTAAAAGCATAGCAAGATTGGCCCTACCCTAAAGAATTTTGCATTCTAACAGTCATATATGGAGGTGGAGCAGTAGCCAGGGAAGGGCATTTTGCTCTGGGAGGTCACTGGAATAATGAATGGAGTCATAGGGGAGTCAATTAAAGCACCCTCTCCAGAAACAATAGTATTGATTTGCTTCAGTTCTCACAGAAGTTCAGAATTCAAAGTCTGAGAACATCTAATCAAGCAATATTCAAAATATTAGTGGGAACCCAGGGGCATCCAGGCATCCCTGAAACCCTTTCCAGAACCTGCACAGTCAAAACTATTTTCATAAGAATACTAAGTTATTTTAGCAGGGTAAACATTGATAAATATTTAACATAAACAAAAGCTCTTAAGCATGGAAACAAGTTCCTTGATGGAGGAAGTAAAAGAATCAGTCTAATCCAATATGGACTTGATTAACATTGACAGCAAAAGGTCATGTAGGGTTTTCTTTCAAGACCTTCAATGAAGGAAAGCCCATTATCCTCTCATATAACACATTCTTCTTTGGGATGTGAGGAAGTTTTCCCTCCTGAGACTCAAAATTCCTCTGACACTCAGCCATTTATTCCACACTCTGCCTTACGGAGTAAAGAAAATCAGATCTGATTTTTCTTCCTTTCTTTAAATACGTGAAGACAGCACTAATGTTCCTTCTCTTAAACCTGATTCTTGAAGTGGAATGGGAACTCTGGCTGACTTTACCAAGATGAAGGGGTTTCAAGTAACATCTGACTAAATCTGCTATCTGAGAACCAACCTAGCTAAGTATAAAACCATTTTTGCCACCAAGTAATGATTTTTTTCAACCACAGCAACTTACAAAATTTACTACAAAGTCATAGAGGGATTATAATCTGGATCTGTGGAGGGAGTGGCAGACAAGAAAAATAAACAATCAACAATTAAGGTCTTACAATGTACTAGCCACTGTATTGAACTGTGTGGACACATACAAAAGTGAGTCAGAAGGTCTCTACTCTTGAGGAGCTTACATATCTCTAGGATATAGCTTGAACATGACCAAGATAAATATCTGACAAGACAGTTCAAGTATTAATTTAGAAAAAACAATATAAAGTATGAGTACAATATGAACCAAGCAACATAAAATATAGCAATTCATATTTCAGGGAATGGGACAAAGTCCCATTGGGGCAAACAGACTATCCTTATCACTAGTATACAACATCGAAATCTGGCCAAGTTCACTACGAGCAGTTTCCTTGTAGCCACAGGAATGAAAAGTCAAAACCAGCAAGAATTATGGCCACAGCCAAAGAAAAGATACATGCAGACTCAGTGTTTTACAAAATAAATAAATAAAGGATTCTCCAACATGTCAACATATACAATGACTTTTTGCATATGTGGATATATTTTATATTCATGTTATATTATCTAACTCTATAAATGAAAAGTAAATTACAACTAAAATGTAAGTTCCCTTAAGGGAAAGACTGTCTATAGTTTGTGTTTGTATATCTAAAAACTAACAATGTCCCTGACACACAGTAGGTACTTAATAAGCAAAGGTGGAATAATTATGCACAGCTAGATGATATAGTGGATAAAGTGCCAGGCCTAAAGTTAGGATGACTCATTTTCCTGAATTCAAGTCTGAACTCAGACACTTACAAGCTGTGTGATGCTGGGCAAGTCATTTAATCCCCTTTGCATCAATTTTCTCAGCTGTAAAAGAAGCTGGAGAAGGAAATGGCAAATCATTCCAATATCAAATCCTAAAGTGGGTCACAAAGAGTCAGATATGACTGAAAACAAACAACAAGAATGATTGGTCAATTGATTAATTTAAAGAGAGAAACATCAACTGATGGCAATCAATGAGTCAAAAACATTGAGGGAATCTCTACCTAATACTGTCAAGTCATATATTTTAACCAAAAATTCTGTGGATTACCCAGTAGTATGTCCTCTATCACCCTCAAATCACAAAAGAAAAAATAAATATTTTCCAATAAAATAAACATGCTAAAAAAAAACACTGAATCCATCCTATGAAAGATTTAGGCTTTAATAATTGTTGCTAAAACAAAAATAATCAACTTTGAAGAGACAGTGGAAAAGCAAGCACACTAATTTACTTTTGGTGAAACTTTGAATGGGTTTAATCATCCTGGAAAATGAGTTGAAATTATTTGAAAGAAATAACTGAATATTGTAAACCCTTTAATACTACTATTAGTCATATTCCCTATTCAGTACAGAGAAAGTTTTTATACTTGCAATTCAAGAAACATATGTTAGTACCATATTATATGCAAGTATCTAAGAATATGAAGACAAAAGTAAAATGGATCTATTCTTGATGAATTTACATTCTCCTGGGGTATACAATAAATACACAAATAAGTATGGCACAGGACAAATTAAGGAGTAAGAGTACATTAATAAGCTAGAGAGATATGAGAAAGGAAAATCAAGAAATAATTCATAGAGAAGATGAAACTTGAGCTGATTCTTGAAGAGTGTAAGGGGCAGAGATGAGGAAAGGATACAATCTAGGCAAAGAAATACCCTGTACAAATTCAGAAAGGTGGAAAATACAATGTCGAATTCAGCAAAAACATAGTAGTCTAGTATGGTCCAAACACCTGCCATTTTCATTTGTAAAAAAATAAAAATATCTCAGTCAAATCAACTTTGTTTTATGAATTTATGAAAAATAATAGCATGATAAGACTAAAAAGGTAAAAACTAGAATTAATAATCATAATGCTACAAAAATAGTATTTGTATGGTATATGTATTATGAACCTTATAAATATTATCTCACTGGATTCTCACAACAACCCTGAGATGCAGATACTATTATTATTCCCATATTACAGATCAGGAAACTGAGGCAGACAAAGGTTAAATGACTTGTCCAAGGTCACGCCACCAGTAAGTGTCTGAAGTCCAATTTGAACTCAAGTCTTTCTTCTTCAGGCCCTGAGCATTATCCACCCACTGTACTACATAGCTGCCATTGTGCAGTCTTAAATGCCAGACAAAGGAGTTGACACCCTCAATAAAAATAGGAAAATTTTGAAGAAGGATAAATTGTAGGAAAATAATGATATTTGTTTGAACCTACTGAATTCAAAATGGCTATAGAACATCCAGGATATGTCCAGTAGGCAATTTCTAATATGGAACTGAAGTTCAAGAAAGAGATTTGGGCTACACATATATAAATTTGGGCCATCTGTTGTAGTCATGGAAAGAAATGAGATGAGAAATATTCTTTAAATGATTGTCTGAGATAATCTTTGAAGAAGAAACCATCCTCTCTTATGATGAGTGATCATGGTTGAGGAGAAAAATTTCCTATTGGCAAAAAACATTCTCTGGTATCACCCTTGTTCAATTTTATCATAAAATAGCATTCAGGTTAGAATTTTGGGACTGTAGTATCACATTGGTTGGATTTAGATCTGGAAAGGATCTTAAAGATTATCTAGTCCAACCAAGTAGTTGGGTAGATTGGTTTGGCTGAAGTATTTTAATTTTTTTACAAAAGAAGATGGCAGGTTTGGGGGTCATAATATTGAGTAGTGACTGAAAGTATTTTGGGAAAAAAGGCAACAAAATTTTTTTAACTGTGTGTTCAAGTCCTGTATTTAGTCTAAGTCCTATATTTACTTTACTATTGATTACTTATGCTAAAAGCAATTCCACTAGGGTTGTTTGCATAGTTCTGGTCTAGCCACAGCTGTCTCAATGAGCTCACACCAGTTCAGTAGCCAACAAAGGCATTTAGCCCCTGTTAAGGGAGGAAAGAGAAAGACTGAAAAAAATTTCTCCAAAAATATGGTTGAAATCTTCCATTTCTGGATTTTTAAAACATTGCTCAATTCAGTCAAGGTTAAAATTGAATACAAAATCAACAGTTCCACTTTCAAACACTTTTGAGGTTTCTGGGAGGACACAGTCTTCAGGATCAACTATATTGTACACATACACAATGGAAACACAAAAAAATAGAAGGCACTGTTCATGAAATGAAGTTGCTTTGTTAAACACACACACAAAACAAACAATAACTTTGTAGGAACTCATGACTTAAGAGCAAATACTGTTTTCTATTTTGGGACAGAGTTCCTCTCAAAGATAAACTAGAATGAAGGTTTAGATCCTCCTGATCTAATGCTTTTTAAATGGCCTTTTCTGGAACCAAGCAAACACACCTGTCTGATAAATTAGCATTAGAATGTGTAAATTGTATGAAATATACCCAAGCAGTTATTCAAAACCTCTAAATACCAATGACATATCTAGGACCAGTGTCTATAAATCACCAGTCCTAACTAGGAAATGGGCATTTTTGATCATGCATTTCCTGAACCAGATTCTTAGACTGATCACCCTTTCTTCCTTTGTGTTTGAGAGTATATACTCAGATCCTGTCTTCAGAGACTCTGAAGTGTGAAAGCACAAGCCAATTGGTACTTCACTAATCCTATGGTTAGCAAACTTCCCCCTCCTTTAATCACTTGCTGAGACAAAAACAAAACACAAAAAGGGCCTTTCTTTACTTCTCACCAATGTCTCATCCCCATTCACCTTAGCCTTACCACCACCTCTCCTGTTCCCATTTTTCTCTACTCTTCCTTTCCATAATGCCCTAACTTTAACTAACATCTCTTCAACCTAGATTTTTTTCCTTTCTTGCTTTCTTTCCATCTTCTTATGCTCATGGACACTGGGATCCCTCTGAAAAAAAATACTGCATCACTGATTCTTCTCTAATTCTCTCTTCGTGTCCTAATACACAAAGCTAGAAGTGGGAATATTTCTTGGTCAATTGTCACTGCAATTTCTAGACCTTTACCTTTGCCACTTTCACCTAATTCCTGTTTTCAGGTTTATTTTTTGCAGCCATACTACCAAGACTAGATCTTTGTGATAGCTTTAACATCATTCTCCCTCCTTTCTCAAGGAGTTAATTACCTGGATCAATGTTTCTCTGTACTCCCCACTGGAGTCTTTAGGGCATTCAAAATACAAGTTGATGTATCTTGATGCTCAGACACTGGTATCTCAATTTACCCTACATCCTCTTCATTCCACAGAGGAAGTTGCATCTTCTATCTCACCTTCACCCAAACTATGCTATTTCCATAATTTCAAACCTTGAATGAAACTCTTTAATCACAATCTTTTCATTCTTTCTTTTGATTCCATGCTGTTAAATCTATTCTTTGTCCTTATCATTCCCTCTTCCTCTTCCTGTTCTTTCCCATTATCTCTTGTTTGGCCTCATTTTCCTTAATATCTTTAACCTCTTCTTACTTGACCACTTCCAACTCCATATTATTCTCAACTTGTGAATCCCAGTCAGCACTTGCACTTTGCCAAACTCCAGTTTTGGCTTTCCTTATCATCTGGTTTCTTCACCCTTCTACAAAAAAGGTCACACAACCATTCTACTGGGACTACAACCAATTTAGGTTATCTAAGAGCATATCTCAAATGGACTCTAATACTTGCAATCATTTTATACTTATATTTTTGATTCTTCATCATTCCCCCGGAACAACTATTACAAACCTTCTCCAAGATCGTCTAATCAAAGGATATCACCTTTTACTTTGTTGAGAATATAGTGACTAAATACCTGTCTATCCTATTCCACCCTTCACAACTTCCCTTTAAAATTCTTCATTGTCTCCTCCATTGTTCCATTACATAAAGAATAAGTGACCCTTCTTTCCAAAACCATCTCTTCTACCTGATCCCTTATTTTTGTCTCCTCTCATTTCCTCTAGGAGGAATCATTCCCTTTCCCTCTCTCAGCTTCAGTTTCTATCTGCTCCCTCTTTCCCTGTTGCAAAAATAGACAAATCACTGCTATCTTCAAAAAGTTTTCATCTGATCCTGCCATTCCCTTAAGAGATTATTTTATGTGACAATAGAAATCTGTCATGTGGGATTAGCTAGGTTATTTTTCCTTTAAAAGTATTGAACTAGTCCTTGAGATTCTTAACTGTTAGATGGTTTATGAGTATATTGTAGCTTCATTGTCACACCTGTCAAAGACAGACAGGTCTAGCCTACAATATCTTATGTTTCTTCTTTCTTTTTTAGTTAAATTCTTAGAAATGTCAACTCTACTCTGACTCAATTTTCTATCCTTTCAGTCACAAACACTCTACTGAGAAAGAAACTTGTCTAAAGAGTTATAAACCCAATGGCTTTTTCCCTGAGTTCTCACCCTGCTTGCTTCCGATAATTTATTCTCTTGACTTCTCTATAACTCTTCTCTCCAACTTTTTCTCCAACCTGGTTTACCATTCCTTGTCAGTTTCCTTTACTGGATAATTATCTATTTCCTACCCTATTACTTGGTTTTAACCCCAAACTCTCTCCTGAGCCCTCTTGTGGTCTTTATAACTATACTTTTCCCCCAATGACCCCATGAGATCCCATGGTTTCAAGTATCATCTCAATTTATATTACTCTCAAAGCTTTATATCCAGTCCTAATCTCATTCCTCAACTCTAGACCCACATTATCAACTGCCTACTGGCATTTTACTTGGATGTCCCATTGGCATCATGAACAAAATATATTCAAAGCAAAATCCATCATCTTTCTCCATAAGCCCATCATCTACCATATTTCTCTTACTAGAACTGTCATATTTCCAGTCACTTAAAAATTTAAACTGTAATCACCCTTTACCTTCTTTCTACCTTACCATTCTCCCCTAGACAATCAGTTGACAAATTTCATTGATTTATTGATCAACCACATGCCTTATCTGTCTCCTCTCCAATCACATGCCACTTCCCTGATTCAGATCTTCACTAAGACTACTGATATACTGGTCTCCTACTTCCACTGTCTCTCCTCTACAATCCATCCATCCATACATTGACTCAGCTGCTAACTTAATATTCCTCAGATGTAGGTTCAACAATCCTCAAATATCATCCATGGTTCCCTATTTTCTTTAACATAGAAAATAAATCCCCCATTCAGGTATTTAGAGCCCCCTTCTACTATCTGGCACCGACCTATCTGACTGGACTTAGTTCTTATTATTTGTCTTCACGCTTGCTATATTTCCGATCACTACTACTATCTTCAGGTCTGGAAAACACTCACTTTCTATCATTTAACTCTTCCTTTCAACTCTGACTTCTTGTCAAAACCTACAAGAATTTCTTGGCCTACAACTGGTAGTGCTTCCTTTCTGATATTTATATAACTGTGTATATGTTTTACAATTTCCCCCCACCCCAGTGGAATGTTAACTCCTTAAAGGCAGGGATTGTTTAGCTTCTGTATCTCCTACATGTAGTATAGTGCTTTGTACATAGAAGTATTTAATAAACCTTTGTTTAATTAATCAAATACTCCTGTTTTTGTTCATATTTTAATTTTCAATAATGAGCTAGGCCTACTGAGTATATTCAAGTATATTCAATATCTAAAGAGAACAGGGCCAACAGAAAAGGACAGCAGGGTAGAATCCATTTTAATTGTTTTCTTTATATTATTTTAAAGGTATTCTACAGAAGAAATAAGCTAAAGAGAGGCCTGAGATATTAGATAAAAAGAAGCAAATATAAAACTTAAAGAGAAGGGTTAAGGGACAACAATTAAAGAAAAAGAACTGGAAAACATGATTTGTTTCAAGATATATTACAGACTGTACAAGAATGGAAGTGAAAAGACAAGGAAATAGTGGTGTGGAGATATGACCGCAGAGAGCAGCACTAAAAAAGAATAGACCCAAAGGTAGGTGGAATGGAAGAAGGAAGGGGAGGAAAGAAGACAGGACCAAAAACTCAGCAAGAAAAGTGGCTTCAAGACATGGGGAAAGATTTGCATGTAAAATGGAACCAGCTGGAGATTAATAAGTAGGCTTTTCTGACTGTCAGAAAGTAGAGACTGGGGAAAATAATGGTGTGCAGAGAGAATGGAATGAAAATAGGAGGGAGAAAAAAGAAGTCATCTTATATGAAATAGGGATAGGCAGTAATTAGGGCATTTTAGTGGCATGTGGCAAATGGAAGTTTGCAACAACTGCTTTCTCTACTTTAAAAAAAGATTTGGCAGGCAAAGATGTTCAGAAAAAGATAAGGTGGTGAGTAGAAATGGCAACAAATGATCATGTGAAAACCTACTTATCAAGAACTTTTTATGAAAATATATTCACTAAAAAATATTTTGATACTTGACTATTATTAATTCTGATTAAGTATTTATAAGAGTTTAAAAATATAACAATAACCCAAAGGAGCCAAATTAATTGCAGGCAGTTATGGGTAAAAGTGGATAATGTATTAGAAATCAGGAAGATTTAAATTTGACTCTTGCTTGAGATACTTACTATTTATGTGACCAGGAAAGTCATTTAAGTTCCCTTAGTCTCAGTTTTCTCAAATGTAAAATGGAAATAGTAATAGAACCTACTTCACAGGGTGGTTGTGAGGAACAAATGAAATAATATGTAAAGTCTTTTACAAACTTCAAAGCACAATATAAATGCTTGCTATCAGTACTAATAATGATAATTATTAATAACACTAATTTACCTAAAATTTTATTTCATCAAAAAATTTAATTTGTCCTCACCTAATTTTAGCATTATTATCAGCAAGTATTTATGAATAAATCATTGTGTATGTTGATGTGGGAGATACAACAAAATATAAAATATGATATCTCTGACCTGAAGGAACTTAAGTCTACCTGGGTAGAGAGTATATATATATATATATATATGAATTGTAATAATAATAATAATAATATTTGCTTCTCAAAGAAGACCAGGACATCAAAGAGGTGATGCCATGACAAGCACTTGAATTGGATTTGAGAGAGGGGGGAGTTGTACTAAGGTACCAGTCTCACTTTCTTCTCTGGAACCATCTGGTTGGTGGCCAGATATGAATCAGGATGGCCCTGGATACGAGGCAAGCAGGGATAAGTGACCTGGCCAGGGTCACACAGCTAGAACGTGATAAGTGTCTGAGGATGGATTTGAATGTCCGTCCTCTGGACTTCAAGGCCAGTGCTCTATCCACTGTGCCACCTAGCTCTGCCTTTTATATGACATTCAGACACTAAGAAGATTTTGGCAACATTCTTAAAAAGACTCAGAAAAGTCTACAACTAGTTGTTTCACCAAGAGACATTCTATAATGATTACATGTTCATATCCCATAAAAAGATTTTTATTCTGAGTTCTGTAAATCATATAACTCTTCTCAGATCTTTGTGGAGAATTAGATAGCTTATATAGGTTAGATTAGACAGATATGATAGATTAGATTGACACGATTTGAAAAATAGACAGATCTGACAAATTAGATTGATATATGTGGCAAATTAGATAGACAGACAGATGGAGAGAGATGAATAGATGGAAGCATAGAACAACAGACAGATGGACAGATGGATGGGTGGATGGATGGATGGATGAGAGAGAGAGAGAGAGAGAGAGAGAGAGAGAGAGAGAGAGAGAGAGAGAGAGATAAACTGACTTTGTTTCCTATACTTATTACAGTAATTGACATATATGGATTAAAAACAAGAATTGGATTTGTGATTTTATTGGTATAGAGAATCCCTGGAAAAGGAAAATTATCTTTATGAAGATAGGTCAGCACCTTCTCTGCTGACTAAAGTAAAACACATGTTAAGATATTTAATAAATGCCAATTGATAGATTCACATTCATGTGTCAGTTACAAGAATCATTTGTGAATTAATATACTATAAATGGAGATACAGCATAGCACCTTCCATAGAGAGTTGATGTGAATCAGGTAAGCCAGTGTTTAAGTCCTTCCTCTGACACATGTTGGTCGGGTGATCCTGAGCAAGTCATTTAATGTTTCAGTGCCTCCTAGCTGACCCTCTAAGATTAAGATGCAGAAGAGTTGCTAATCAATATCGGTAGATGGAGTTTCCACATGAGACTTCTTAACCAAAAAATAAAAAAGTAAGTAAATCTGTGAAGTAGAAAATATCACTCAACTGGTTTGATTATTTAAAAACAAATATGGTGTGAAATGTTTTAAAAAGGTCACGTGTATGAATTTACCCAACAGTGAAATGTCAGATTCATTTTTACAAGAAAAATAATTGATAAAATTAAGGATGTTTGCAATGGCGGGAGTATAGATCTGCAAAATATAATTGGAACCCAACATATCTAAATATTACCACTTACTCTTTGCATATAGAAGTCCAAAATTTCTACTGGGAAATAGCAAGGTGGAACATTTCTTTTTTAAGGAACAGGTGTATTTAAAGTTGTTTGACTTGGTAAATGATGCCTTTTCAAAAGAACAATGATTCTTTAAAGTCATGATTCATGTGTCCAATGAAAACAATGACTTCTGAACTTAGAACAGGGTGAACAGTTCCTCTTTAATTCTCTTTTAAATGGATTAATGGATAGATGGATGAATGGATGGATAGATGGATATATTTTTTTTCAAAACAATTTTAAGTATACATGGTAGAATTAAGTTACTGGAAACTTTCCCATCATAAGAGTAAAAATTAAAGTTTTGTAAAAAAGAGAAGCATGGGGAAACCTACTTAGGTTCAGGGAAATCTAACAGAACAAAACATTCCTTTGAAGAATGTGATAAATTCATGCAATTCTGTCCAAAGTATGAAAAACTATTTGGCACAATTGAGGCAAGCTTGCAATGGCCTTGTTCATTTTTCCCACCAATTCTGCTCTTAATGATTCAAGAAATTTTGCTGCCAACATGTCATTGTCTGAAAAGACATTCAGGAAAATATGATGATAATGAAACCAAATTTGGGGGCTCAAAATTTATGGATCCTAGAGCAAAACTTTGAAAAAGTCAACTATTCTTACCCACCACTGTTCAGTGTTTCAAATGTTAGTATCACTTTGAAAACTAAACTGATTCCTCTCTGATATATCATCTGTCCTCTTGTGATGCTCTAAAGACTTGGTCATATTAATTATAATATAGATTTATGTTCACTGAGAGACAAATAGGTTAGAAAAAAATAGAACTTACCATTTAGGAGGAAAAGCTAAAGAATGTAATTCCTAATGAACTATGGAAGAAATCAGATTCTGAGTGTATTAAATAAGTTGCGGTTTTATTTATCTCACAAGCTTAGAAATACCACAATAAAATCAATTAACCAAATATTTTTTCTGGACGAATCTTAGGTACTTTGTTTAATCACTGGTGGCCTGCCTTTAGGAAGCTACTGTTTGCTAAGAAAAAGCACAGAACATTTCCCAAAAGCTGTTCGGTAAGTATTTTTCATAAAATGATGTGACATGGGGGGAAGTGGGGAGGAATGTTCTGTAGCCAGAAGTGAATCTAGCTTTTTGTCATTAATGCTAATGCAAAAGCTGTAGAAACATAAATTCTAGTACCCTAAGAAAAGAATAAATTCAGAAAAGATGACTTTATCCATTTATAATCAAACTAGTAATGGAAAAGGGCTTGTTCCTGTAGATTACTCTCCCCTTCTTTTCAATGAAGGACTTTCTAGGTCATTAGTGATGGATCCATTTTTTTAAGATTGTTCTTACAGTTGATTCTGTGGATAGAACATGGGACTTGGAAAGAAGACGTGAGTTCAAATACTGACTCAGGAACTTACTAGTTGTGTGACCCTGCGTAAGTCACTTAACTGTTTCTTGTCTTAATCTAATGGAGAAGAAAATGGCAAAGCACTCCAGTATCTTTGCCAGGAAAAGTCCATGGACAGCTTTGGTGTGCTATGGTCACAGAGTTACAAAGCATCAGACACAAATGAACAATTACAACAAATTATCCATCACATGATCAACATCTCTCTAAGATTAATAATAGATTTTTCTTTGCGGGGGGAGAGGGAGGAAGGAAAACAAGCTACAAAATTCTTTCTGAATCCTTCTATGGTCTGTGACTTGTTATCTGGAAGACCTGAGTTTAAATCCTGTTTTAGATACTTCCTAGCAGCCTGAACAAGTCACTCAACCTTTTGCAACCTCAATTTCTTCAGTTGTAAAATTAAGATAATAAAAAATTTAACCCTCAGGATCGTTGTGAGAAATAAATGAGATAATAAACATGTAAAGTATCTTATAAAACTTAAATAACTATATAAAATTAGTTACTATTAATATTCCAAATAATAGGCACTAGCTATTTTTAGATATTGAGTTTCCAGTGTTATTTTCCCTGAACCTAGCTATGTTCAACTTTGTGATTCTCAGACCAGTCAGTTTTTTTGGTTATCAGCTTTTCTTCATATAAAGTATCTACAGACTTAAGAGAAGAAAATAAGATGGGAATTTTTAGTTCAAAAACACTTTCTCATTCTTTGATTAAAAGATTATATATGAGCATTTAAAATTGCCATTCAGACAATTAAAAGTAAAAACCTTTCCCCTCCTTTGATACATTTTTAATGATATATGTATATACTATATGTATAAATATATGCATAAAGTCAAATTCTTTGAAATGTTCTATCATATTTTTACCTTGTAGGATAACTTGAGTGGTTTTAGAAAGGGCAGAATTGGTTTCTAAATCAATGATTTCAAGAGAATGGGAAATTACTTCCATCCATGAAAATCAGCAACCGATCTGCAGCTATGGTCTTAAAAAATTGCCTTGGTCATTGAGTGAAATGACTCTCTCAGAGTTGCTCAGTCAATAAACTTCTTGACTCTGGGGTGGGTTCGCTTAAAATTATGCCTGTTTACCTCTTTCTATAAATATGGCTGCTCACATTTGACATAGGACCCAGTCAGTCAAGTATTCATTAAGAACTTGTCATGTACCAGACACTGTTAACTTCTGGACCTAGAAAGAAAGGCAAAAACACAGAATTTGCCCTTAAGAAATCTAATGGGGAAGACAACACTCAGTACATACTTAAGAATGGAAGATAATCTCAGAGGGAAGACAAGAGAGGAAGAGATTGGGATGAGTCTATCAAGGAAGTGATGAGGCAGAGGCAAAAAAGCAAAGGGACCTTCAAAAGTTGGAGGGTGGCCCATGAAAAGTCATGGAGTTGGGAAATAGCATTTTGTGTAGCACAGAAAAGAGGACATTTTTGCTGGATCAAAAGATTATGTATTGCTTGCCCGAGGTTGTAATTGGCCAGGACTAGAATTCCAGATCTCCTGGATCTTAATTGGTATGTTTTTCCTTGGGCCATACTTGCTCATACCAAATTGTGATGATGGCACATCAGCCTGTTTAGCCTGGAAATCTCTCCCTGATAGAACATCTCTCAGGAAAATTCTATCATTGGCTTCAATAGGCTGAATTATTTCTTTTTAGTTGTATATGAAAACAATTTAGTTACAAATAAATATGACAAGTAAAAAGTAAAGTTAATAATCTACATAAAAAAGATATTGCTGTAGTCTTGGCAGTTATATGTACAAATTACTTTCAGATTAATAGGAGTCAGATGACAATTCAAATTCTTATGATCTTGGACAAGTCATAACTTCCCTGAACTTGTTTGCTAATTTGAAAATGAGTGGATTGGACTAGAGAGCCATTTATGTTCCTATGATAAAAGACCAAATAACTTTTGTAAAATATTCATCATAGTGCCTGGAATTTAGTAGACAATCAATAAATGTTTGTTCCCCTTACTTTCCTCTACCTTCCAGTTGGACATCTGTGACCTATAATCCTATAGTCTTGGCAAAGATGCTAAAAATCAAGAATCTGCTGGAGCCAGCCTATACTGGCTCAGAAAAGCTGATTATTAAATTGTAGATGTAGAGTTATTTGGGGTTTTTATTTATGGATATATGAAATTAAAATGTAAGTAGAGGAAAATTAAAGTGTGAAACTTGTTATCATAATTCTTGCTATTTTGTGTGCAATGACTTTCCCCTGTAATCTTCACTCAAAATGCCCTTGCTGCATCAACCTTTATAAAAGCTGCTCTGAATGTTGGATGTCAAAGCTTACATCTTAGTGAGACTGAGGACTCAAATAACATTCAATAACTTAGAACTTGACAAATTCATAGAATCAAAGGTGTACTCCAGTAGAGTGCAGAGACTTTGGGTCTCTAAACTGGAAAGACTCTCAGATACTTTCTGAGAGCCATACCTAACCTATACCCAAATATGCACTTTTCTACAAAAACCCTAACAAGTACTTCTTTTTGAAAATCTCAAGTAACAGATATTCTATTAATTAGAAGGCAGTAAGGCTTAGTGGAAAGTATATTTAGCCTGGAGACAAGATGATGTACTGGTTTGTCACTGAACTTCTCTAAGACTCTCATCATCTACAAAAACATCATTAATTATAGTTGCATTACTTGCAACACACATATTATGTTCAAAATGCTTCATAATCCTGAAACAGTAATGCAAACATGTATTATTTTATTTCCTGAGGCAGTCTATTCCATTTTTCTTGGGAATTCTGGGACATTAATGAAATGTTGTGGGAGTTGTGAACTTATCCAACCATTCTGGAAAGTAATCAGAACTCTGACCAAAGGGTAATCATACTGTGCCTATTCTTGGATCCAACAATCCCACTGCTAGGTCTGTATCCCAAAGATATAATAAAAGAGGGAAAAGGACCTACATGTACAAAAATATTTGTAGCAGCTTTTTTGTGGTGGCAAAGACTTGGAAATTGAGAGGATGACCATCAATTGGGTAATGGCTGAACAAGTTGTGGTATAAGAATGTAAAAAAATACTATTGTGCTACTTAAAAAAAATGACAAGTGGGAAAATTTCAGAAAAACCTGGAAAGACTTACATGAACTGATTCAAAGTGAAGGGAGCAAAACCAGGAGAATATTATACAATGTAACAGCACCATCGTACAATGATCAACTATGATTGTCTTATCTCTTCTTAGCAATACAATGATCCAAGACAATTCCAAAAAACTCATGATGGAAAATGTTATTCACATCCCGATCAAGAACTTATTATATCTCAGTGCAAATCAAAACATATTATTTTCATTCTTTTTTATAGGTCTTCCCCTTTTGTTCTGCTTCTTTCACAACATGACTAATATGAAACTATATTTTACATGACTGCACATATATAACCTATATCAAATTTCTTGTGATCTTAGGGAGGACAGAAGGGAAGGAAGGAGAAGAAGAAAGGAGGGAGAAAACTTGAAACACAAAATTTTATTTAAAAAAATAAATGTTTAAAATATTTTACATATAATTGGAACAAAGAAAATATTATTTAAAAAATAAAAGCTTTCTTCTATATGAAAATCCTTCAAATGTTTGAAGAAAGCTGTATTTTCTACTCTAAATCTCTTCTACAAACTAATTGTCCCCAGTGTTTTCATCTGTAATCTCTCAAGTGGAAGTTATTCCCTCCCTTTGGCCCTCAAAAACTCCCAAACTCCAAAAACCTCAAAAATTCCATAAATTATAATATTTATACACTATGTCAGCTTTAGTCTTGAAGGACCAAGCAATCTTTCCAAGGAAGTCATAAGTACTTTTTAATGTGTTTCTAGTAGAAATTAGTAATTCAACAACAGATAGTTCCATATATATGTGTATGTGTGTGTACATCTACATATGCTGTTCTATACATAAATGGGCTAATATCCAGATATATATACTGATAGACATAAGTATGTGCTATTAATTTCAATACAGATCACATTTTTCTTCTCAAATTTGACTTGTATAATACCTTAGTGAAACCCATAATATTATTTTTCTATATGTATATGTATTTTCCTTTCAAAGATAGTTCATTTTAGGGGGGCAATCAATATTTTAACTGATATAATAATTAGTTTGTAGTACTATATTATCCTTAATAGTATCCAGTTAAGCTAACCCTTCTTTTTTTTTTAAGTTTTTGCTAGGCAATGGGTTTAAGTGGCTCACCCAAGGCCACACAGCTGGATAATTATTAAGTGTCTGAGGTCGGATTTGAACTCCTGACTCCAGGGCTATCTACTGTGCCACTAGCCACCCTAAGCTAACCCTTCTTACACAGAGGATTCAGTAAATGGGAAAACCTGAGATATATCTGTGGACTACCCCAATTTTTTATGACTGGAATGTACCTTGATTGATCATCTCTTGACAATATGACCCAGACTAACTGACAAGAAAACCCATTGTGTTTGAAGTGAACTTTTGTAAAAATGAATATGACAGGGGCAGCTAGGTGGCACGGTGGATAGAGCACCAGCCCTAGAGTTAGGAGGACCTGAGTTCAAATACAATCTCAAACATTTAATAATTGCCTAGCTGTGTGACCTTGGGCAAGTCACTTAACCCCATTGCCCTAAATAAATAAATTTTTTAGAAGTGGATATGATAGATAACTCTGAATAGCATATTGCCATTCTTGGAAAGAACTTTATCCAAGTCACATGTTAATGCTTTTTATTCAAATGCCTTTTGCCAAGAAAATAATTTACCAGAATGAAGCCACCACTGAAATAATTAGGCAATAGAATTATTTATTTATCCATGACATGATATCCATCTGATTTTAATATCTACAGTCAAAGCTTCAAAGACTTTAGTCATATAACCCAGTTCTTTGTGGAAACCACCACATATTTCAGCATCTTCTACAAAAATAGAACCCAAGAGAATAGTTACATCAGTTGACCAATAGCAATAATGGTTTCTTCCTTGATTTGTTTTGTACTATAACTTCTGGTGACAAAAATCACAGTCTATTAGGATATCATCTAAAACTCACAATTCTTATGTCCTTATCTGATCACCTATCTATACTCTCTCTCTAGTCAGAATACTCCAGTTACAACTGGAGTAGCATTCCAACTACTGGTGTTGCCCTCTAATGGGTTTCTAACCATAGACCCATGTCTCCTACAGCCTGTATGAGCACAATCAGCTTTCATACTCCCACTCCTCAGCCAGCTGTGATTAGTCCTATTGCATAGCCACCCACACTCAACAGGGCAAGCCACATTTGAACCAAAACCAGACTCATTTCTATATTTCATATCCTGGAGTGATTGTTTTGGGCTACCCAACTTCCTAGATGCCTCATCCTAGTCTGCTTTTACTACTGCAACCTAGTTACTCCTTCTCACCTCTGCCTTGACCTCCTGGTGCCCAGATCCTTGGCATGTTTTTAATCAACTCATTCCCTGCATTGATTTTCCTTTGTTTTGACTTTCTTTTTTTCTGTTTGCTTTGAAGGACTTCTGAGGATCTGTTTTTATAAAACTATTTTAAAGATATAAAAACAAGCAAGTGGAACTCTATCAAATTGCATCCTAACACTGAAAACTCCATGTACTACCTTGTATACATAGTTGATTGACATACAGAATAATAGGGGTTGGGGCGGCTAGGTGGCACAGTGGATAAAGCACCGGCCCTGGAGTCAGGAGTACCTGGGTTCAAATCCAGTCTCAGACACTTAATAATTACCTAGCTGTGTGGCCTTGGGCAAGCTACTTGACCCCATTTGCCTTGCAAGAAGAAGAAGAAGAAGAAGAAGAATAGGGGTTAATTCCAGGGCTCAGATAATTTATATGGAAATGAGAGTTCTCTCTAAAGAATATGATATAGGGATGAATTTCCATAAAAGGTCAAGATTGATTTTCTCCTCTATGCTTTACTATCTGAATTTGAAGGTTTTCCCTTCCCATTTATTGGGTTATCACATTCTGTTGCTAGATGTCACATGCTGATGCTTGTCCTGCATTGATGATGAGCAGATGCCTCCCTGATACAGGAGGAAGTGAAACCAATTTAAGACTAAGAGACTTTGAAGCAGCCAGATTACATCCAATAGACCTATTTCCCATGGGATGAAACAATTCTGAAAAAGGCAAGTGAGAAGAAGGCCTTGTACAATATGCCCTCGCTATAATAAACATAATTGTGCAACTCATGCCACCAATCACTTGGTTGGTCACTGTGGTCCTCTTCCATATCAAAGGATCAATAGTAGACACTGGGAGAAAATTAAAGTGACAAAATAGAAATGAAGTCAAAAGAAACCTGGGTGCAAAATCTTGGGGATCCATTAGTCTATGTGACTGACAATAGGCAAGTCACTGAGAACTGAACATCAGATTTGTCACTTGGAAAATGGAAATGTAAATAATGACTGATAATTTTTATTATTAAAATTTCAATCATTTCTGGAAACAAGTTTTTCTTTTGTTGAGCTTTTAAAGTTACTTAAAGATACATCAGATTCTTGTTTGGTTTTTGTCATTATTTGAGGGGCTAGGGTAGCATTATAGTTATAAAGAAGTAACAAATTACTTTGGTTCATATTGTTAAAAATCTGTTTGTTTTATATATGTCAACCAGTCAATAGACATTAATTAAGTGACTACTATGTGCTAAGTGATGGGGAAACAAAAAAATAGGCAAAAACCAGTCTCTGCCCTCAAGGAGCTTACACTCTAATTGAATAGTCAGCAGGCAAAAAATATGTAAAAAGAAGTTATATGCAAGATAAATAAGAATTAATTAAGAGGGGAAAGGTGTTAAATATATTTAGCATTTAGTTCAAGTAGATAATTTCCCAATTTCCTCCTCATTTTTCTCTAACTTTAGGAACAGCAAAGAGACTTTGTCTTACAAGCTCTTTTTCCCTCCACACTTGGATCTGGTGAATTAGAAGTGATAGAAACATTTCAGCTAAAGATATAGATACAGGATCTTTGAAGTCAAGGCAGTGTGAATACAGTATAGCAGATCCTGGACTGCTGGAACCTATTCAAACCAAGAGCCAAGGTTGATGAGCATTTTTCTACTTCTCCCTTTCCCTCTCTCTATGATTTCTTTGGTATCTGTGTGTTCTGAGGGGGAGGGGATTGAAGGAAAGGAATTATGAGGTAATTATCTTTTTCTGTTCAAGAAATTATTTTCAGCAGATGTGATAATACTACATTATCAATGACTTGCATTGAAAATGGGTGTGCTATTGTGAATGCAGCTAAGTGAATTATGGGGAATTTTAGAGAACAGGAAGAAATTCACACCTACTTTACTTACCAAACTGATACTCTGCCTGCTAACTCCGAGTTAAAAAGGATAGTTATTGATCATTTTTTTACAATTTCCCTTCACAAAGAGAATATATTCACCAGGGATTGTCTGAGTATGAATCAGCAATAGTCCTTGGGTTGTTAATGGCATTCACTATTACAGTGGCATGTTTTGAAAAGAAAATTTTCTCCATCAGAAGGTGAATTGGCATTCTATCTTCTATCTTCAAGTCACCTGACCTGGCCTGCTAGCCTGAAAATGAGAGACATACCATTGTATCATACTCCCTCAGGTTCTCTTCTTAGGCCTACCTGGACCTGACTGCTGGGAAAAGGTATTGGTATGCCATTGAGCTTTCCCCATTTGTCACCTGATCTGACCTCCCCTAACACAACCTCCCCTCCGCTTCCAGTTATAACCTATTGCCTAACACTCTGAGAGGACTGTACCCTGAGATTGAACCCCTGGGGAGATTGATAACAGAATTCATTCCTCAATGATTAACAAACTTCCATCACATCATAGCCCCCCCATCCTACAGATCCTGAACTCTGAACTATTATTAATCAAGCTTCATTTTCTATGCGCCTAGTACCTGCTCCATTATTTCCCTTCCTTCATATCTCATTTGAAAGTCTTTCACACCTTCCACTGTGCTCTCTAGAATGCCTACTCCATAGCTTTCATCTTAAATCTTTTCTTTGGCCATTCCCTGCATCTTTTGACTTGCACCGAGCCCTGACTCCCTCCTGATGACCCAGGCATCCTGATCAACCTCTTTAGTATCAGTTGCAATTTTACTTGCTCATCCTAAAGTATTGGTCAAGGTGGAGGAAGTAGAATACTTCTTGCTCCCTGTTTCTGTTTCCAGATTTTCCCTATACCTATTCTATCAGTCAGTAACCTCTATTTCTTTGAGGTTCATGTCATCCAGGTCTACCACCCTATCAAAATGCTGGTATCTATGGTCTATGGACCTCTAGGACACTCACCTTCTTTCTTCAATGAGTTCAGTGTCAGACTCAGCCTTTCTCTTCTTCACATCTCTTAGTCTCACACTAATAATAATTTTTCAAATATCCTAAACTCCCAATTTCTCAATTACTTATTTCCCATGACTTCCTCCTCTCCTCTTCTCAGTCATACACATAGATGGTCATACCCTTGATCTTAGTGATCATACTTTTGATCCACAAATGCACCATTTCCATGTTCATGAACTCTAAACTTGCCTTATCTGATGACAATCTATTATTATTCCATCTCTCCCTCTGCTTGGTCATCCATAAACCCTTGTTTGTCCTCATCTTCACCTCCAATCCTATGCTTCCTGTCTTCTTCTCTTGGGGACCTTACCTCTTTATCCTACTGCTGATCTTGCACTATAGGTATTCAGTCTTGGATTACTCCAACCATCTGCCACTTTTGCTCTTATTCGTCATTGAGTAAGAGCATGTTGCTGAGCAAAGGGGGAAAAGTCACAAAACTATGCTGTCTAGGTCCACTACAAATTTATGTTACATCATCTCAACTGAGTCGTCATTGGAGTGAGGCAATCTTTTTCTATCTCCTTAATTACCTCAGTATCTCACTCATGACAGTAACTTTCCTAAATTTTTTCATCCTTCTACAAACCTCTCTCCCTCCAGAAAAGAATCTTGCCTTGAAAAAAATGAGATCATTCCTCAAGAGCTCCCTTTTCTTCTCTCTTCATTGTCTCATACTCAGATGCCTTCTGTCATTATTTCTACCTTTAATCCTATCTCACATGAAAAGTGGACCTTCTCCTTTCTAAAGTCAACTCCTTGATTTTCACAATGATATTATTCTATGCAGTCTTCAACAAGAGGCCCTTCCAGCTGCCTCTTGGGCAGCTAGGTGGTACAGTGGATAGAGCACTGGCCCTGGAGTCAGGGGTCCTGAGTTCAAATCCAGTATCACTTAATAATTACCTAGCTATGTGACCTTGGGTAAGTCATTTAATCCCATTGCCTTGCCAAAAAAAAAAAGAGGCCCTTCCACTTTCTCACTTATCTTCAATCTTTCCCTATCTGCTTGCTACTTCCCTATAACCTACAAACAAGCCCATTCCTACCTCACAGATCCAGCCATACCAACTCTCTCTTCCCTCTTATGACTAAACTCCTTGAGAAGTCCATCTACAATTAATGACTCCTTTTCTTCTCATTTTCTTTATTCTATGCAGTTTGACTTCTGACCTCATCATTCAACTGAAACTACTTCTCCAAACTTAGGAATGTTCTCTTAATTACCAAATCTAATAAGTCTTTTTTTTTCAGTTCTCTCACCCTTCTTGACCTCTCTACAGCTACTGACACAATTGGTGAGCCTCTTCTACTTGGTACTTTATTCTTTCTAGGTTTTCTTGCCACCATTCTCTCCTGATTCTCCTTCTACCTGTCTGATCACTCCTTCACAGTCTTGGATCTTCATCCAGCTTACATCCTTTAAATGTGAATATCTCCCATGAATCTATCCTGAACCCTCTTTTCCTTCTATCCCATTTCACTTGATGATCTCATTGGTTCCCATGAATTCATGTATCATGTAGATGTAGATTACGTAGAAGATTCTCCGCTATATTTCACTGACCTAACCTCTTTCTTAATCTTCATATTTACATCTCTAGCTGCCTATTACTGGTACAGCCACATCAAAAGTATATAGCTCAATACTCAATAGTAGAAGTTCCATACCTCAAAACTACTTTCCTCCTTGAATAACTACCTCTTTGTAACTGGATCAGTTTGGAGTTCATGGCCAGTCCATCTATTGTGTCTCAACCACTCTCAAAGTGATGAGTTCAAACTATTGGTTGCTTCCCCTTGGGCAAATTTCTATTAGACATCAGGACTGGTGGGAGTGAGAGGGGGAGGAGCCACCACCATATAGTGCCCTCAAATATTTCTGGTTGGTGCTCCCTCTACACTTTAGCTATTTTGCAAAGGCATATGAAATTTTTGGCTCAGCCATTGAGTTTACTCCTTTTAATTCCATCTGAACAAAAAAAAAAAGTTCCACATTTCGTAAAGGGAAATCACCTAGCAAAAATCTCAATTTCACTATTAATCTAATCCTTCAATTAATTGCTCATTATTTGTGCCTAAACCTGTGTTTACATCACCTGAGTTGGGGGATGAAGATCATGTTCTTCCTCCCTTACACAACTCTGTAATTACTCGATGTATATGAAATTCTCAGGACTATAGTCTTTTTTCTAGTCAGTTAAGATGTTCATAGTTTAGCATTTTTTAAACTATTGACTTTTGCTGATAGATCCTATTTCTACACATAAAAACTGAAAAGGAAGATAGAAAGAATTTTCCAGATCACCCACCTAAACCAAACAACCTGGTTACATTTTTAAAATTCTTCACTTAGCATGTGTTAACACAATCTGACAGTTTTATTTGTATCATTTTTTAAAAGAGTTAAGTCATTATGAAACTGTCATCTCTTACAGATTTGTTTATTTAAATTCCATTTTAATTTGTAATAGTTTTTTCCCCCATCAACAGTGAACCTGGATAACAGTACTGATTTTCTTGATAGACTATTTCCTATTTTTGAGCATTCGTTATATTACCAATTCTTATCTGTCTGCTTCTTTACCATAATAACATCTCTTATTGAAATCCCAAAGGTAATTCATTATAAACTTCCCTTAAAGAAATAGCAAAATTTTTAAATGCTATTTCTGAAATTAGAGCATGGTTATTGATATTTCTTCCTTCCATTGCACAGATGCCTTATGTGGGGGGGGTGGTGAGTTGATATTTGGATTCTACTCTATAAACAAATTTGATTTAAATTTCATCAATATCTTTTATTTATACCAGAAAGCAAAGTTATTGATTAAAAATTGACCTATTGATTTCATACAAGGCATTGTATTAGACTCTAAGATTTAATATTGATTTTGTTGCACTAAATCTATGGGTCCTTGGGAAAGGCAGTTCACCTCCTTGACTCTAATTTTTTTCTTATAGCAAATGAAAGAGCTTCAGGTCCTTCAAAGACCAAATAAGAGATATTTCAATTAGTTGTCATGATCTAACATCAGCAAAGTTAGGGAATAGGTGTGGGTAAGAAAAAAAAACAAAAAATTGAATAATATGTGTCCCCCTAGCATATGAAAAGGGCATTGTATAATGCTAACAGATCCCAAAATACTGAATTAATTTTTAAAAATAATTATATTCTATTTGGGATGTAGTTTCAACTATCATTAATTTATTCCATCTATCCCCAGTGGAACTATTTGGTAGACCTGGAAAAATTACCAGTAAGAATTGGTAATATAAATGAAAGCTCAAAAGTAGGGAGTAGAAAGAGAATGAAAAAACTTCTGGAGAAAATATATCTTAGGAATGTCTTAATAAAGAGCACAACAGAAATATTTGTTCTTTTAATGCTTAGATAAACATCTTAATGTGCATTTTGAATTCTAAGGGAAATCTAGAGAATGCTGATAGTATTAGCTTTGTAAAGATTATAATTGAATTTTAATTCAGTTCAATTTTTTTTTTTTTTAGGTTTTTTGCAAGGCAATGGGGTTAAGTGGCTTGCCCCAGGCCACACAGTTAGGTAATTATTAAGTGTCTGAGGCCGGATTTGAACTCAGGTACTCCTAACTCCAGGGTCGGTACTCTACCCACTACGCCATCCAGCTGCCCCTATTCAGTTCAATTTAACAAACATTTATTCCACAGCTAATTATTGCACATTTCCTGCCACTTCTAGGATCAAACATAAACTCTTCTGTCTGGTATTTAATCTCTTCCCAATAAAACATGGCCCCTTCTTAGCTTTCTAGTCTTCTTATGCATTGATCCACTTCTCACACTCTACAATCCAACTACACTGTTCCTCACTCATGACCCTCAATCTCCCTTATCATTGGCTTCCCTCCATGCCTGGAATGTTTTCCGTCCTCATCTTCACCTTCTCGCCATCCCTAGTTTTCTTCAAACCTCAATTCAAGCACTATCTTCCAAAACAAGGTTTCCCTGATTCCTCCTCCACAGTTGCTAAACACCTCCCTCCCAAAAAAAAGTGTTCATTTTGTTAATGTATATGTGTGTGTATGCATACTGTCCACTTATGTGTATACATGTGTTTGCACATGTCTGCATCCTTCTATGTACACATGCATTGGATGCATATATGTATATAATTTAATGTATGTTAACTCTTTATTAGAGTGCAAATTCCTTGAAGGCAGGAATTGTTTTACTTTTGTTTTCACAACCTTTGTGCTTAGCTCAATCTGACACCTAGAAGGGATTTTAAATGCTTGTTAAATGATGACCTGGTTGAAAGGTACTTTGCTAGGACCTTGTGGATACATAGATCAAAACCCAATGATCATTGATCTCAAGAAACTTAAATTCTACTACTCAGTGGAGAGAATGGGAAGCTAAAATATATACTCAGATAAATAAATAAAAGTATGCTGAGGAAAGGAAGATATCAATCAATAACCAAGGAGATCAGGAAAGGCTTCACATAGGAGGCAACACTTAACTAAATCTTTTTTTTTAGGTTTTTGCAAGGCAAATGGGGTTAAGTGGCTTGCCCAAGGCCACACGGCTAGGTAATTATTAAGTGTCTGAGACTGGATTTGAACCCAGGTACTCCTGACTCCGGGGCCAGTGCTTTATCCACTGCACCACCTAGTGGCCCCCACTTAACTAAATCTTGAAGGAAACTAAGGATTCTAAAAGGCAGATGTGAGGTGGGAGTATGTTTCAGACATGGGACAACAGCCTGGTTAAATGATGCAGGAAGGAAAGCTAATGACAAGTTTGTGGAGTGTCTAATAAACTATGATGGCCAGAACAAATAGTATATGAAAAAATATTAAGAAATAAGTTAAGAAAAGTATATTGGATCCATATTATAGAGAGCTAAGTTAAGGAATTTATAAATTACTGAAAATTTTTGAGCAAGGGAAGGATGTAGTCAGAAATGTTATTTAAGGGGAAGCTAGGTGGCACAGTGGATAGAGAACCAGCCCCGGAGTCAGGAGTACCTGAGTTCAAATCCATCCTCAGACACTTAATAATTACCTAGCCGTGTGGCCTTGGGCAAGCCACTTAACCCCATTTGCCTTGCAAAATCCTAAAAAATAAAAAAAGTTACTTAAAAGGGTTATTCCAGAAGTTCTAATAAGACAGATTAGAGAAAGAAAAAAACCCCAACAGAAAGGACATATTAGGAAGCAATTATAATGATCCAAGCAAGAGATGGTGACTAAACTAGAGTACTGACCATGTGAGCACCCAAGCAGTCAGTAGTTCAATGGATAAAACTTTGGACCTCAAGTCAGTAATCTCTGAAAGAGAATGAAAAAAGGAACGACATAAAGTCTCAGGGAACAGCCTTACTTAGTGGACATAAAGTGGATGATGATTCCTCTAAAAGAGTCTGAGAAACAACATTCAGTTGTAATGTTATAGTTGAAGATTAAGGGTCAAAAGCCAAATAGATGCAAGTAGGTTTCAGACTGAAGAAAATTTTAGTGGTTAAGAGATAACTGTTAATCTTGGAGAAAGGAGTTTCAGGCTAGTGGTGGGATAGGAAATCAGACTATGAGGCTCTATGTTGAAGATGAATTCTTGTAAGGAGGGCCAAAAATTTTGGTAAGGAAAGTGAGAAAATAAAAGCAATGGCTTTTAGCAAAATATTTGATAAAGTATCTCATGATCTTTTGGAGGGGGGAACAGAGATATGGACTTGACCACAGTACAATGACCTATATACAAATATAACTGAATGACAAGGCTCTAAGAGTGATGTTTTAGTATGCTGCAAACCCAGTCAAAAGTGTGACACGGTAAGTAAAAATACAAATAATTTTCAAATATGTTCTCAGAGAAGTAGAAAGACAAACAGAGCAAGGGAGAGAAAGAGAGGAGAGAGGAGAGAGAGAGAAAGAATAGTTAAAGGGGCAAGCTCTCAGAAGAAATGGGAGGGAAGGAGAATAAAGGGAACAAGTTAAAATGGTTCATAGATAATAGAGTAAAGGAGGGGATAACAGAGGAAAGATGAGCTTTGATGTATATAGTAAAAGTGAAGAGTACATAGCAGATAGTCTCTTAGCAGGACAAGAGGCAAGGTCGTCTGCTGAGAGAAAGGTAGGAAAGGAAAATTTAGCAGGTTTGAGGAGAAAGTTTAGAATTCCCCTACAAGGAGTGTTCAAAGTCAAAATAAGAGCAAGGCTTAGAGAAAAGGGAATGGTGGAGATGGAAAAAATAGGTTTCAGAAAAGTTAAACAGAAGACAAGCTAGGATAATAAAAGGCAGCATTTATAGAGCATTTTAAGGTTTGCTATCTCATCATCATCACAATAATCTATGAAGTAGGTACATTGTTATCCCCATTTTATACATGAGGAAGGAAGGGAAAGAAATAGTCATTGATTAAGTATCTTTTATATCCAAGGCCTGTGTTAAGCACTTTGACAAAAACTCTCTCATTTGACCCTCAAAAGCACCATGATAGGCAGGTGCTATTATTAATAATACCATTTTACAGTTGAGAAAGTTACAGCTAAGTGAGTATCACAAGGTCACAATGCCTGTTAAATATCTGAAGCAGGATTTAAGTTCAGGTCTTCCTGATCCAGTTCTAATGCCTTGTTCACATTCAGGAAAGATAAGTTGTTATGAACAGATGGATGTTGGAGAGGGCACAGCTCTGGGTGATGGTGAAATCTAAGATTTGGCCATTTCTATAGGTGGTTGAAGTAAGTAATGAGGTTTGAGGAAGTTAATGAATTGGGATAGGGATCTGAGAGGGCATCAACTTGTATATTGAGGTTCCTAAATATAAGGCTATGGATTTTGGTGGAAAGAAAGTCTGTGAGTGAGTTAGAAAACTCCTTAATAAAGGATGGAGAATGATCTGGAGGTGGTACAGTTCAGAAATAAACTGAATTTAAGCTTGCATGAAAATGAAAATAATTTTCAAGTGACATATCAAAGTAAAGTATAAAAATGTTCTGTTGGTTTTTGTTAACTGATTTACTACAAATTATTTTTCCATTAAGTCAGGTCTTTAGCTAATTAAAATGCAATTGTTGATCCATGGTGGGGGGGAGCACAATAAAAAGGGTATTGTGTGTCAAGCCATTTTCATTCATTTGCCAACAGAAAAAAAGAACATATCTTTCATTGCAATGACTTTAGATCCTACTGAGTCAGAATCTTCCAGGTTTCTTAAAATAATTATGCCATCCTCTTCCCAAAGCTACCACATGTTTTGAAAAAAAAAAAAAAAACACTGCTAAATTGCATTGGTAAGCACTTTCCAAATAAAACATTTGTTTCAGTAAACATACATTTTCCCATGTTTTGCTTGTAAACATTGGTTTTGATGGCAAATGAAAATGGAAGCTTCAATGATTGTGGTAGGGCTGTTAAGATGCCCATGGGTTTTCAAATATTTCCACAGACCAACTGCCACTTACATCCTAGTTATTGGCCATCCCATCATTGAGAGAGATCCCAAAGGACTCTGGTTGCTTTCCAATAGAAATCATTTTTTTTAGGGTTTTTTTTTTTGCAAGGCAAATGGGGTTAAGTGGCTTGCCCAAGGCCACACAGCTAGGTAATTATTAAGTGTCTGAGACTGGATTTGAACCCAGGTACTCCTGACTCCAGGGCCGGTGTTTTATCTACTATACCACCTAGCCGCCCCCCAATAGAAATCTTTACCCAAAAGCACTACCTCCAACATTAAAAAAATAATAATTCTTAACCCTCCTTTCTAGAATTCATTTTCAGCATGTATTAAAAGTATACCAGATCTGGATTCAGAGAATCTGGGTTCAATCCCTGAGGATGTTAAGCTAGATTACATAGAAATTTCCATTCAATTCTAAGTCAATGAACCATTTATTTTTTTTTCAATACTAGTTTCATGTAAGATTATATCTCCCAGTAGTCTACAGACATCTCATATACATAAGATTTATCTCTTTAGGCAAAGAAAAGATAAACAAGATTTTGTTTTAGTTGACTCATTATTGGATTAGGCTCAGTGTTGTGCAATTGATGAACCTAATCGGAACTCAAAATTCACAGTGATGAAGGAGAGGGAAAACCTTATAGAAGGTATCTTTTTTATGTACTTGAGGAAAGAATATTTTTAATATATTTACATTTAAACATCAATGAGCCTGATGCCCTTTTCCAGAAGCTTGCAGGTTTTTGTAGAGAAAGGCTCTTCTCCTCCCAATGTGGTTTGAACAAGGTATTCCTGCTGTCCCAATAAGTCAAGGAAGATATGGGGGCATGATAATAAGAGAGAACCATAGCAATCTACATTTATGTTGCACTTATCAAAAGCTTTGTAGAAATGCTGTAGGATCATAGGATGGGAACCAAAATGAACTTTAGAGGGCATCTAAAATAAATCCTGGGATTTTACAGATAAGAAAACTGAGAATCAGAGAGGTTTAATTTAATCTTCATAATGTGAGATGCAGAACAAATATTATAATGCCTCTTATATAGATAAGGAAACTGAGGCTCAAAAAGAGGCAAAATCCAAGGACACACAGCTATTAAGTGTTAAAAGCATACCTCAGATATTAGTTTTCTAAATCCAATTGCAGCATCAGGGGGACAAGTGTAAAGATCTTTAAATTCCAGGTCATTCTACAATAAGGACACTAAACACTTTGCAGGAATGATTATGAACCAGTCTCCTCTTAAAAGCTATAGAAGTTTGTGAAGGTTCACTGATTGAGAACCTAAAGCTGAATAATGTGCAAATTTGTCTACACATCACAAAAAATCAAAGAAGGATTTAAGTCAATTGTCTCAGCATTTAAAAAAAAAAGCTATCAGCTTAGCCTCTCAAAATTTTGAGAAACAAAGCTCTAGAAGTCATATTTTACATGTCCTGTCAGTTTATATGTCAGCTCAACCTTTGTTATAGGGTTAATAAAATCAAATAACAGTGGGAGAAAGGAACTCTAAATGTTTTCATTCTATATTTTATTTATGTTTATTTACTTTGGCTAAATGGAGAAAGATTGAAAATAGATATGACATTAATAGTCAACTTTGGTTTTTAAAAATAAGTACTGCTTTACATGTTTTAAAACTATTTAATATTCTACTATGTAGAAACAAAATCTTGCCCTCAACAGACCATTGTATTTCTGTTGACACAGTGAGCAGGTTTATAATAGTTAAAAATTTGACTTACAAGTTCTTCCAGTTCTCTTAGGAAGGAACATGAATTGAGGTTATTTAAAGATCAGAATTCTAAACTATAAAAATCCCTTCACAATTATGTCCAAAATTCAATATCCTTTTTTTCAAAGTATTTACATAGTATCCACTATGTCCCATGAGTGATCCCACAGGGTATGGGATGTTCAAGAGGACTAGTAATTCTGGAGTGAAGGCTTGTTGGTCCCTTTTCAGGGTTACTCATTTACCTTTGGTATACACCTGATTCACCCAACTCTCACCTGTGGCTCCAAGAAACTGTAGCATGTGCAGCTGTCATACCTTGGTAACCCATCTTGGCAGATGGGCTAAACCAGACAAGGAATAACCAATGGACTTCAAATCTTTTAGTGATTTAGGGAGCTGTTTACCCCCAAACATGTGAAGACTTTCCCTGTTAGAATGGTGAATAAGAACAATTTGTTCCAATGGCCATGAAAGGAACTGAAGCAGGTACCGTGGAAAGCTTAGAAATTGGTCAGACATCAAATATGACCAGTCTTCCTATATCCCAAGCCATCAGCAGATGTCCTAACTTTTGTCTTGCCACTGAACTTTAGTGCCTCAGGAAGAGAGACTGATAACTTTGAGCAACTTCTCACTTAAATCCAATTTCATGCACAGGTCAAAATATCATCTAATGATGTTATGGGTTCATTTCAAAAATGGACAAAAGCAAAGCATACTACATTCAATTTTTAAAACTGCTTATATATTTTTCTTTCTTTTTTAATGTTTTTCCCTTTAGTGCTAATTCTTATTTCACAAAATGACTAATATGGAAATATATAAAAGTTGAGTATACATGTATGTACAACTTAATCAGATTACTTACTGCCATAGGGAGGGGAAGGAAAGAGAGAGTGTTAAAAAGCTTGAAAGCTTACTGCTCATTTCCTAATATTTAACAGCAAATGTTCTCTAAATAGATGGTTTTTGTTGTAGATATTCATTGAGTGTCACAAAAAAATGAGGAGAAAAAAAGAACTCAACTCATGAATATTCTAGTAGTGTTTATTATAGGCAATAAATTCTCCTCTATGTTTGTAGAGGTCTTGGTTCTCTACCTCTTTTTTTATATCAATATGGACATTGCCTTAACAAAAATGTAGTTTAAAACTTGGTTGTTCTTCATACTCAAGAAAAAGTTCTATTTCTGAATTTTTAACAATAAAATCCTCCTTTTCAAATGTTCTTAAAATTTTAAGATCTCAAGATTGCTAATTGATCAAGATGCCCATTCTTGAGCTCTTGGATAGTATTTATTGCTTTCAAGTCTGATTTGTGAGTCAAATTGGCCTTCAAACACATTCAGGACCCTCTGTAACCTCAACTGCAGGCACCTTCAGACTGGGGAGAAACCACTATAGATTAGTTCTCAATGTTAATCTAAGGAACAAGGAGTTCACTTGGGAAGTGCTCATTATCCCAAGGTGGGTGATCTATTCACTAAGTGCTCTGAGAATGATCTTGGGGAAAAAAAACACTGTTTTCTTGTGGGGTATGGGATCAGTATATAGGTTAGTGAGAGGGAAGGGGGAAACAAAACTTTTTTTGAAGAAATTAGAAGGGGAAAAAACTACAGATTTTGGCATAAAAAGTTAGGCTTCAAAGAAAACTGTTAACTCTTGATATAAAGAAAAAAGGGGGGATTACAATAAACCATACTTAGGAAAGGCATTCTCTTAAAATGGAGGCTGTACTTGAAGTTTCAGTCTATATTAATTTACAAAAACAACTTGATCTCACTAACATTCAATACTCTAGACAGAATTTCCTACTTTAGTTGAACTTTAAACCATGAGATAGGACATGGCCATCAAAGTAAGACATCCAATTTTTTTAAATTATCTAGGAAATCCCAAACTCAATGATGATGGACCTAGTACAAAGTGCATAGTTGATTGATCCTTGACAAATTCTACATCTTCCATGAAAGTTTCCTTGATCTTTCAGATATCAGGAATCTCACATATTTATACTTTGAATGTAAGCTCTATAAGGACAGAAGTCTACCAAATGTCTTTTTTTGCATTCCTTGCAGAATTTGAACTACTTCTTACTCAGTAAACACTTGTTGAATGAAGGAATGAATAAATTAATAATAAATTAGGATCATGGCATATTCCTAAGAGGAGAAGGCAGTTTTTCTTTTCTGCTCAATCTTTAAAAGGACTTAGAGGAAACATCAATGAAAAAGTTCCCTTCAGTCCTGATTTTTTTCTCAAACATTTAAAGGATGTCCAGAAAAGGTAGTTAGAATTTTCTAGAAGAAACCAAAAAAGAGATGTTGCAACCAAAATATTGACAGCTTACAATATAACGGGAACACTTCAGTTAAACAGGTTTTGGAGACAAAGCAGTATGAACAGTTTTTCATTACTATTCCCAGAAAACTACTGGATTCAACCTCTTCCCTAGAAAACTAATAGCAATTAGCATCAATTACCTGAGTAGTTCAAATACTCCTTTCCTCATAGACAGTGCCCTCTTCCATACTGCCTCTTTGCTCAAGAAGTTCCCTGCAAAATTATTCAGGAGCAGAAGCTTAATACAATAAAAGGATCACTGAACTAGAAAGCAAGATACCTTGTTAAAGTTTTCTAGTACTGCCAATAACTGGAATACTTAGCAAGTCATCACTCTTTTTTTCCTGGGAATATTCATACCCACCCACAAGGCTGCTACCAAGATACAATGAAATGATGCATATAAAAGCATTTTTAAATTGGCATGTAATTTTATAAGCCCCCCACTAAGTCAATAAGATGAATCTGCATCTTATCATTATGTGCTAGAAATCCATTCAATTCTGGAAGCAGTTGAAAATTCTGATACATTCAAAAAGAAACAATACATCTTAGTGTCTTAAGGTTCTTATTGTTTCCCAACAAGAAAGAACTATATATAATATGTGTGTGTGTGTGTGTGTATGTGTGTTCCGTAGTAGTAGATGTTTTTGACCAAAAATTATATTTCTGAAAGTGATAATGAGCCAATCCATACAGCTTCTCTAACACTACAATATGTAGGAGTTAAAAAAAAATCATATTCAACAAAGAACTATTAAGCACTTATTGTGTACAGAATGAAATGTATAGCTATGCCTACTCTCAAGGGGCTTATAATCTAATGCTGGAAGGTCAGGAAAGGAGGAAAGGACATGCAAACAAATAATGAGTCTAAAGGAAATGAGGCAAGTACAAAAGAAAGGGTCTCATATGAGAACTATGAAGAGAAAGAGATTACTTTTAGTTGGGCCAGACATTGGACACCTAAAAGAAATCTAATTCCTTAATAGAGTTACAGTCGTTATCACATGTCCTTCAAACACTTATTACTTAATCTAAGGCAAGTATATTCAGAAAAACTTGAAATTCAGAGAAAGGGGAGGGAAATTGTTCAAAGCATATCTCAAAGGCTCTCTGGTTAAATACAATTTCTCAGAAATTAGGCTCAATTGATGATAGCAAGTCTTGTCAAGACAAATTTATTGAACAATGAGTACAATTTTTTAAAAAAGAACATTATTCAGAACATTGAATCAATCCAATGTATTTTATTAAGCAATATGAAAGATACATGGACTTTATTATGAAATATAATCACTTTCTTATTAAAAGTGTAAATTAATTATAGACTTACACTCTGTGGCATTCATTCAATTGTCAAACCAGAAAATTTCCACATATAAAAGAAGTTTTATTAAACATTTCTAATAAAACATTTTCAAAATTATAAATCAAATAATATTTCTATGAGGTTATACATGGGGAAATGTGTGTGTATGTGTTGTATGGGATAGAGAAATATGTCAGAGGAAACAAGTATAGTAGATAATAATCATTTTATCTGACATTCCTTTTCTACTAGAAAATCTGAATATTTTCTTATTTTATATTTATATATGTTTATATGACATATAAATATACTATATAACATGTCTATATATGTAAATATGTTGAAACATAATAGAAATATTCTAAACGTCTACTTCATGTAGTACATACTTTGTCATTTTCAATCTCTTATATGAACTTGATCATATAGTGTTAACTTAAATCGGTAAATAGAAAAGAAAAAAATCTGGGATAATTTGTATTTTTAAATGATTAAAGATTTTATTTATTTTGAGTTTTACAATTTTCCCCAGTCTCACTTCCCTACCCCACCCCCACAGAAAGCAATTTGTCAGTCTTTACATTGTTTCCATGTTGTACATTGATCCAAATTATATTTTTAAATGAAAATAATATTAACTGAGAACATGCTAAAGTTATATTTAGAAAATAACTAAGAAAAATCAAGCCAATTTATTTGACAAAATTTAAAAAGTAGACAGAAAATTCAAACTGAGAGGATATTGTTTTAAAAAAGAAAAAAAGATCATTCATTTAGCAAATATTTGCTAAGCACCTAATTATGCCCTGTGTTAAAGATTGAGACTGGAGGAAGGGGGGGGGGGGGGGGGGGGGGAGGGAAGAGAGTAAAGAACAATGTGTTTTCAAACAAAGAGCTATTGCATTCCATTCCAGAGTCTAATTTGAGTTGTTTCCTGGGCTCCTTTGGCATCCACATCTCCTCCAGATACACAGCTTTTGAAAGAGCTAAAAATTGCTCGGGGTGGAGGGGGGGATGTGAAGAGGCTTCCAGAGGTTACAGCTGGCATATGGGAGAAGAGTGGGCTGAAGTTGCTAAATCTCCTTCCCTTACCCCCCCCAATCAAATCTGTGCATTTAGGAATTGGTAATACAAATAGAAAATAAATAAGTCCCTGCTCTGGAAAGAGCTCACATCCTAATTAAGGAGACAACAAATAGGATATATTTCAGCTACAAGTCAAATGGAAAAATCCCAAGCTTCTTAAAGAAATAAGCAAAACTGAAGGTAACGTATTCCTTTTAATGTCTTTTCCACTGCAAAAAATCTTATCACTTTCAGATGTTGACCCATTTCACAGAACTGAAGAATTAGATAGTTAAAAAACTTTTCTCCTGAGGTCATCATTAACTATGATTGCAGCATTCACAGAAGCAGTTACCAAGCTGCATCTTCACCATCATTGCTCGGCTTGCAAAAAGGGAGGGAGAGTGCTATCACTTTCACAGCTCTTGGGCTTACCTGCCAGGTGATGACAGCTGATTAAAATTCTGATTAAAGCTATTTGGTAAGCCTTTGGTGGGTTGATATTGAAAAAAGTGATTACTCCCATAAGAAAGGTCAGCAGTATAAGGCATGGAGTGTTGCTATTTGATTCAGAGCTCTGCACTGTTTCTCTCTAGTCAGAGAAGAGGTGGTAATGGTTTGGCTTGCCTGACACATACCACCTCCTATTTCTCCCTCAGGGACCCTTAATGTTTCATCAAAGCATCAAATGAAGCTAGGAGAAACTTATTTTTATAAGTAGATTTAATATTATGCTAAAAGAAAATTTCAGTACATTTTTCTTAGAGATGTTAAAAATTGGGGCAGCTAGGTGGCATAGTGGATAAAGCACTGACCTTGGAGTCAGGAGTACCTGGATTCAAATCCGGTCTCAGACACTTAATAATGACCTAGCTGTGTGGCCTTGGGCAAACCACTTAACCCCGTTTGCCTTGCAAAAAAAAAAGAGAGAGAGAGAGATGTTAAAAATCTGATTCCCTCAAAAATATGCATGCAGTGAGAAGACAAGAAATGATAAAAAAAAAAAAGATGGAGAGTAATAAAAACTATTAAGTTTTTGTATTAAAGGAAGGAGGGAGAGGAAAGGGAGAAAATCAGTTTTTTAAGTGAGTGACTTGGTGCTTTGTAAAGAAATCAAAAATGATACTTAAAAATATCAGCTATGAACTTATACCGAGTCTTTTCCTTTGCATAGTGTCTGATACACTATAAGAGCTTAATAAAATGCTTTGCATTCATTCATTCCCAAGCAAAAGCACTTATTAATAAGAGATTCAACCTAAAAAAGAAATGAATAGTTGCATCTCATCCTTTTTCTTATAGAAAAGATTTGAGATTTGAGAACATGCCTTCCTTAAAACTAATCAGCATTAGGAGTGGCTAGGTGGCGCAGTGGATAGAGCACTGGCCCTAGAGTCAGGAGTACCTGAGTTCAATCCTGCCTCAGACACTTAATAATTACCTAGCTGTGTGGCCTTGGGCAAGCCACTCAACCACATTACCTTGCTAAAATAAACAAACAAAAAAACTAATCAGCATTAGTGGAAGAAATTCACAATTTAAATCGTGTTACATGGATGAAAGAGATTTGCCTCCATTGGTTATATCCACAAGTGATGGCACCAGAAATAATAATAGTAGGTTGCTTCCATAATTAAAATTTTAAGCTAGGCCACTCAGTTTCATGATTTAGTCTAAGATCTTTCAAGGACTTGGGATCCAGACACTGATTCATCTACTCAAACAAACAGGAAAGTGAAAAATTCTCTCTCGGCATTACCTCCCTCATTCCTCAGTCACTTCCCTCAAGTAAGGCAAAGGTCAGTGTAAAAGTTTTAAGTGGTCCTGTGGGGACTTATCTTGTCCAATAGTCATGTCTTTAAGGCAGGCACAGGGAACAAAGTGATGCTGATGAGAATGGATGAGTCTTTCAAGACATTTGATGATTTCATAGTCAGGAACAGCAAGGCTGGTGATATTGAGACCCAACATCCGGGATACTACCTCCCTGAAGTCCACCAGCTGAAATAACAAAAAGAATCAAAATATCATTAGAGGTAAAAGAAAACCACTATAAAGTCAAAGAGAATAATAAGATCTGTTCAAGGATTTTGCAAAATGAACAAAATAAATTCACTGAACAAATTCATCTTTTAAAAACTTGAAGAAAAAATTTATTCTTAAAACACCTCTACCCCCTTTTCCTTTTTTCCTACTTTATTTTTTTAGCAAACTAATCACTAGCCTGATTTTCCTCACAACTATCACAGCACAACTCCAAATGAAAAACAAAGATGTATAGTCAAGCAAAACAAAAAAAAAAGTGTCTCTTTTTGCACTATAAATCCATCACCTCTCCGGCAGGAGGTGGGCACTATATTTCATTATTGATCCTCTGATAGTTTATCACTGCAGTGATCAGAGTTAGTGTTTTAAAGTTATTTTATTAGCTTTTTTTCACTGGTATTTTCCCTCACCTCCTACTTGTCAGGTCTTTGACTTAGTCCCAGTGCCTGCTCAGGTTCCTCTCCAGGTAGACATGCTGAACCTCAGATTTTTTTTTTTTTTTTTGCATTACATCAAGGTCTTTACATGAAGGTATGAGGCGTGGGTGGGAGGGAGGATTCTTGGGGAAGTGCCAGGGAGGATATGCCTTTTATCAAAGTAGGTTGGAACTTTACTGTCTTAGTTGTCTGAAACACCAAATTGTTAAATGATAGGTCACATAGCAAGCATGAACCAAGGTAAAATGTGAACCATATCTACGTAACTCTGACACTAGCTTTCTATTGACTATGTCATATTGATATTTAAGGTCTTGTTAGAGAAACTAAATAATATTATTATGTTCTAATACATAGCAAAATTCTAGAAAAGAAAATTAAAGGGAAAATATCTAAGCATTTGGCAAGGGAAGTAGTCATGGCTAGAAGAAACCTTAGACAACATCTAGTGCCATGTCCTCATTTTACAGGTGAGGAAGTTGCGTTGTGAGGAAGTGATTTTTCCAAAGGTTTCATAGGAAGCAAACAGTTTCAAATCCAGAGGTGATTACTCCAAGGCAACAGTCTCATTAAGCACAAGTCATGATAAACTAATCTCATTTTCTTTTTTTAAGAAGATTACTAGTCTACTTCAAAAACTGAAGAATAATGGATTGATATCAACTCAAAGGTCTCTATCACATACCTCAGAGTTTTGTCAATATTTATTTATTCAATAGCTGTTGTGGATCTTGAAATACAACGACAAAAATAGTGACTGATATACATCTAGATCTAGATTAGATATAGATATAGATATACAGTGTTTAACAAATATTTGATGACTTGATTCTGATAGGGAAAACAATGTGAAGCAAGAAAATAAAACGTTAAAATACACTTAAAGTAAATAGAAAGTGGCATCCAGGAGATGCTGTTTGCCCTTCATTTATGAAGAAAATGAATGACACCACAAGTAATATCTTGACTCATACATGAATTGGATTTGGATGAGACAGAGTTGCACAGTTATCAGACTCACTCTCTTTTCCTAAGTCACTTAAGTCCGGGGGCAAGACAAAAGTTAGGATGACTGGAGATGGCCCAGAAGGCAGCAGATGTCTGATCAAGCTCTAAGTGTTCCACAGCACCTGCCTCAGCCACCTTCAGCCTTCACCTCCACAGCACCTTCAGTCACCTATTGGAACAAATTGTTCTCATCTAACCATTCCACTGGGCTTCAGAAGTTTGAACTAGAAACTAATGGGTTTGAAACCTATTGGTGAACCTCAACCTCGCTTAGCATGTCTGCCAAGCTAGCTCACGGAGGTGAGGCTACTGCATATGCTGCTCAGCAAGCCTTCATGATGAGGTGCTAGTACTCCTTCAACATCCATACTTCCCAATATTTCCAGGTTTTCAGGAGTAGGTCACTAGCAACCAAAGACATCATCAGAAGCTTCCAAGTCTTGTTGATTCTTCTGTCACAACTCTTGTAACTGTCCCTTCTTTCTGTTAACACTACCCTCATTCAAGTCCAAATCACCTCTCATCTGAACCTTTAGACTAGTCTCCTAATATGACTTTCTATTTCACTTCTCTTCCATCTCCAGTTCAAATTCCACTTAGTTGACAAAATGATATTTTTATAAAGCACAGGTTGAATCACAGAGTACTCCCCACAATAAACTCATAACTCTATCGATCTCTCATGTGTAAATTCTTCCAACCTATCTTTCTAGATTAATAATTATGTATTATTTCCTTCCACATATTCTCCAATCCAATCAAAGTGATCTTCTTGCTATTCTTCATATGTAATATTCCATAATTCATTTCTGAGCCTTTATAGTGGCTGCTCATAACTCCCCTCTTCTTCACAAAATCCCTTGTTTCAAACAAATCTAAGCTCGAATTATGCCTTCAACATGAAACCAGTTGTGATCTACCTGTTTCCCCCAGCTGCTAATGCCTTCTAAAAATGTTACCTTCTGGGGTTTATATACAAACACTATGTAACAATCTATGTAAATATAAATATATAAAATTAAAATATATAAATATATTATATAAAAATATAAATACATATGCATATATGTAAATTAAGTTTATGTGTACTTTCACACATAAGTATATGTGTATTGTGTATGCATGTTATGAATAGCAATATTGTATGTATGTTGCATGTGCATGTTGTATATGTATATAATGTATATGTGTATGATGCCCTGAAGGATATATGTGAGCAACTTAACTTCTCTGTGCTGAAGGAGTCATATTGATTAGTGATAGGGACATAATCCTAGAGAGACAGGCTGAACATTTCAATGGTGTTCTTGGCAGATCATCATCAATCCTTCCTTTCTGGTTTCTTTTTAAACTAGTCATGTGGCAAAGAGAAATAGCTTATACAATTACTACTCCCACACTATTATTAGCTAATTTTGATGCTCAAAGAAACCCTAAGGGATTCATTCTTTCTGCTCTTGGAAGTTGTTCAAATAAGTTGATAACTTTTCCCCTTTAAATATGAGGCCTCCTCCAGAAATCATACTCTGAAAGATAATACAGTCTTAAATCTCTTTTCCATCTGGATCTTTTCCAATTTATCCTCTGAACCCTCTATCCAAAGCACTCATATACACAACTTAACAGTTAATCAATATTTTAATTTAAAAATTAAGGTAGGGGCAGCTAGGTGACACAGTAGATATAGCACCGGCTCTGGAGTCAGGAGTACCTGAATTCAAATCAGACCTCAAACACTTAATAATTACCTAACTGTGTGGCCTTGGGCAAGCCACTTAACCCCATTTGCCTTGCAAAAAATAAATAAAAACCTAAAAAAATTAAAATTAAAATTAAGGTAAACTATGAAGGTGGATTAATTGTTAAGTCTTAGTAAACAGAAGTGATTCCATGTTTGACCATCAATTGACTAGTTTATGTATCAGAAAATTTCTATGTACCCAATAGGTAGTTTAGTCAACTTCATTTAGACAAGGAATATTGGGCTTTCTTTGTTATAATCAGTTTGGCAATCTTCATCTAATCATGTTTGAAAATTTAGCAAAGTTTCCCACTCACAATGTGCTTGTGATCATAAAGGAAAGGAAAGTTGAACTTCAGGTCTCCTATTGATTGTTTTTAAGCCTCACCCCTCAGGGGCCCCTGAGAATTAGCTCCATAATTATAATCAGATATTATAATAATTATAATTATGCAATAGACCCAGCATTCTGCCCTATTGTTTGGGGTTCAATCTCATATTATGACCAACCACATCACTGCCCATGTTTGCTTCTAGGAGTGAAGGGCAGAGGAACAAAAGGCTTGCATGTCTGTGAATAATAAAACTGCCTGACCTATGATCCTTCGAATGCTTATGCTTCTTCTAGGTGCCTCACCCATTATCTTCTCACACAAACTTCTAAGAAGGAATGACCAAAGACTCCCATGACTTAGGCAACCTCTGAGAAAGAAAACAAGATGGCTCTCTCATCCCAAGAGCCATGAAAACAAAGGGATATGAGAAAAACTTTCCTCTGTAGACAGGGAAAAAGTATCCTCCAGAGCAAACACCCATCTTTGCCCTATTTCCTGAGAACCTCCATATTCTCTCCTGCTTTTGTCCACCAACTCCAGCTCCCCAACTTTCCCCACCTACAAAATCTGCAGATTAGCCCTCTACTTACTCCCACCACATACATAGCTGTTAGTCACCAGTCTCTTGCTCTGTCTCTTTTTAAGCAGCATTGCCAAAGTCAAGTTGGAGGACATCCTAAGCTTACCCAAAAGTTACTGTGAGCCAGATGTAGCTGCAGTTGCAAACCCTCCCCTCTTCCCAACTCACTACTCAACTTATACCATCTTCTGAGAGGAAAAAAAATGGTTGTCTAGAGCTATTTATGTATTTAGTTTAATAATGGACAAATTCTATGTCCATATATATGCATGAATGCATGCATGTATATTGTATGTAAAAATGTTTTTGAAATTTGAGTAACTAGAATGGTGGTGGTGCTCTCAACAGCAACAGGATCATTGAGAAATTGGGAGAATTTGGAAGGAAAGATAAGGAGTTCTCTTGTGGTTATTTGCTTGTCTTGCCTAAGAGATGTCCAGATGGAATAGGGAATTGGTGATACAAGACTAGCTTTCAAGATAGCAATTCAAGTTGGGTCTAAAGAGTCATATACATAGAAATTATAGTTGAACAATGAGAACTGATGATATCACAAAGGAAATGAGTGTTGAGTGATAAGAGTAGAGAGGCCAGGACAGAATCCTCAGGTATACTTGGGCAAAGGGAATGGTTCAGATTCAGAATGATTCAGAAGTAGATGGATAAATAGGAGAAGCAGGGGAGAGAAAATTCACAAAAATCCATGGAAGAGAGAATAGCTAGGAGGAGAGAGTTGAAAACAATGTAAAAATGCTAGAGTATTTAAGAAGGATGAGTTCTGAGTTAAAATCCTAAGATTTGGCATTAAAGAATATTAGTAACTTGCACTTTTAAATGAATGGTGAAGTCAAAAGTCAGACTATAGGAAATTGAAAAGTGATTATAAGGCAAGAAAGTTTTTTCTAAGAATTTGTGAAAGGGAGGAAAGATATATCCTGGTAGCTTAATGAGATGATCAACAAAAGGTTATTTTTTTTTTAAGGATGGAGTGATCTGGGCATGATTATGGACTAAATAATAGGTGATAAGAAGTTGTACAAGAATAAGGAGAAATTTAAAACTGAAGGAAGGAATGATTACATGGGAAAATTCATAGGAGACAGGAAAAACTGAAGGATAAAAGCAGAAGGATTGACACCACCAAGGAGAAAGAATGGCAACACTAACAAGATGAAATTTAATTGGAAAAACTATAGAGTTCTACACATGAATTCAAAATTCAGCTGTTAGAGTACAGTTGGAGAAAATACAGCTCATGTGAAAAAAAAAAGCAACTTAAGGGTTTTAGAGTAGTGAAAACTCCATATGAAATACTAGATAATGTAGGGAAAAATCCTATGCCAATGTCTCATTATGGCATGGAGATTACACTGGGTTCCCAAAAGCTATATAAATGTAACATAAGTAAGAAACATAAGGTTTCCAAGATAGATACTATAAAAATCTGTATCTTTTGTCTTAGGATCAGCTCAGGTAACTACAAAAATGGCATATCCCCAACAAGTCATGATCCAAACACAATGCAGTCTTAGGCTGTATTCATAGTACAATTGGTTAACTGATTGTTGTTCTTCATAATCAAAGACCATAACATCAAAAGAATGATGGTGGGGCAGCTAGGTGGCACAGTGGATAGAGCACCAGCTCTGGAGTCAGGAGTACCTGAGTTCAAATCCGGCCTCAGACACTTAATAATTACCTAGCTGTGTGGCATTGGGCAAGCCACTTAACCCCACTGCCTTGCAAAAAAAAAAAAAAAAAACACAAAAAAAAAAGAATGATGGCAGGATATGCACATTATGTTGATTAAAGTTAGAGGAATGTTGGACAAAGATATCATTCTCAATGCCTTTTCCAGAACTTCTACACCCTGTGATCTAATAATATAGGTGAAGGTCTGGATAGAGTGGTAGACCTTGGCCATTTAGATGTGGACCCTCCCAAGTAACACTGGGAAGAGCAACCAAATGGTATTTTTGGTGCAAATTTGCAACATTACAGTAAAACTAATCTATTTTTCCGATGGTTTAATCATAAGTACAGTCATTTTTGGTTGAAGTCTTTCAACGGTAAGATCAAACTAATCTGGCTTATGATAGACTACTCATCAGTATGAAACAATTTGGTGACAAGCTTTCAACAGTAACTAACCTGTCATTCAAAGGTCAATGCTACTCAGCTCTGCAACTATACTTCCCCCAGGGCTCAAATTCACTGGACTACAAACCAGGATACTTTTTAAGGTATGGACTCCTCTCTCAACAAACCCATTCCAGCACATCCCTGCTCTTCACAAAGAAAAAAAAACCTCTCTGAGCTCCTGCTGGCTTCTCTGGATCAGTTGTGTTACTGCACTGGCCACCTGGGCAGAAGGGAGGGGAAGCCTGTCTACACCACTCTGGATTAGGGGATCTGAACTCAACTCCCTCTCAATTGACCAAAGGCAATGGGTCACCATTGCTTGCTCCTAAAGAACCACACTTGCCTATTTCTCAGCTCCATCTCACACATATTCAAATGCTTTTCACATGAAACCTTCTCCCATTTAGGCTTCAAAATTCTCTTTTGAATATATATATATAGAAAGTATAAAGTTGTATATTTGATGATACAATGAAGTCTTATGAGGAATAAAAGAGGTTGTTGTTGTCTATAGAGGGTTTTGTCAATTGGAATATATATATATATATATATATATATATATATATATATATATATATATATATATATGGGATATGGCAACCAATTTAGAATATTTTTAAGATACACACAGAATATAGTAGCTAAGGATAAATAAAAATCACTGCATGACACTGTAAGAATCATGTCAAAGAAAAATAAGATTCAAAATGATTTGAGGTTATTGAAGAATGCTAAAAATAAGAAAGGGGACTTTTATATCTATGTTTGAACTTTAAGATGAAGATTAGAAAAGTGATAAGAATATTACTGAAGTAGATAAAATTAGTATAATAAACAATGGAAAGAAGGCTGAACTACTTTATTTACTTTACTCCCACTTGTATTTTTCTATACAAAAGTAAATAATATTAGAATTGGAGAATAGTAAAAATAATTAACAAGGCATTAAAACTCAAAGAGATATATGTAAGACAATACCTAGTTGTCTTAGTCAAAACGTCTAGATAAATTATATCTAAGGATATTGAAAGAATCGATTAATATGGTTGCTGAAAGTTTGAAAATGTTGACCTTATATTCAAAATGGAGAAAATCAAAATAACTTCAAAGCATAAGCAGATGAACCCAATTTTGATTCTTAATAGAAGGTATTAATGAATGGATGGTTACTGAGTGTTAAGAAAGAAAACAGTGATAAGAGCCAATATGCTTTTATCAATAGCAGCACATGCCAGACTTAATTCATTTCCATTTTTTATTTATGAAAATTACATAGGTATAGTATACTTAGATTTCACCAAAACATTTGATAAAATTTTTCATAATATCTTGTAGACAAGCTGAAAAGATATGAACTATCTCATCATCTAACATAGGAGAAAAATGATTAATGGAAAACTATCAACCTGGAAAGAGATAACTAGTGATGGTCCCCTGGAGGCTTAGTGTTCAATATATTAATCAAATTTTTCATAAAACATAAAATCCAATGCTATGTTATAGACAATCTTCATCCACTGTTTGTCCTGTGAGATAATTAAGTTAGATTTTCAGATGTGTGGAACTCAGTTGACTCTGCAGTCTTCCTGGCCTTAATTTAATCATCACAATGTTACCCCACAGCAGTAGTTTCTGGAGAAACTCAATAACTATAAGAAATCCCTCTTAAACTTGGATTTTCTTAGAATTTCTCCATTCTTTGGCATATATAAATTTCTTCAAATATAGGCAAATATAGGTTTCCTCATTTTTTATTTTGATTACATTAAAAATCAGAACAAAGCTATTTTCTGTTATTTCTTTCAGAAATAAAATTTAATTTTGACACATGCTTGGGAAATATCTTGGGGAAAGTCTTTAAAGTAGTGTTTTTGCTCTACAATAGGGTTTTTTTTTAAATAACCAAACAATAAGCACAATGGGATTTTGTATTTTCCACATGTTTCAGTTACTCATATGATTAGGAAAGTTGTATCTGTTGTACAATATCACTTATAAAATTCTGCTTCTTTCTATTAAATATCACTTAAACTGTCTTAAATGTCTTAAATATATTTTTCTAATGAAAGTTTTATATATGAAGGAAAAATAAGCAAAAGGATTTTCAATTACTGCTATTCTATTGGATTGTCTTTTTTTGGTTAAAAAAATAAGATTTTTTTTCTCAGAATTCTGATTTCTTTCCCTCATTTAAATACACTGAAATTCAGATTCTCAGTGACCTCAAATTTGTTACACTTCCTCTGCATATATTTGATTTTGACAAGCTGATTTTCTTATCTTTGTTTTTTTTCCATACCATTCCCTCTTCTCTAAGAATCACATCTGGTACTGTAATGTTAGGATAAAATATGATAGTTCTCCTGTCCTTTATGATCAATTTTTTCCAATATCAAAATAATAATTGATATGAGAAGTTAAGGCACCATAGTAATCCAGAAGGGAAAGCATTTTAAAAACATGAACATTTATACCACATATGCTACCATCTACTCGGTCTATGAGGGCCTGCTCTTGTACAAAACAAGGCACAAGGGAATAAGTTGGAAGGACATAGGGACACAGCACTATGCCAATTATGCCTAAATTTCTAAGGAAAATTAAGGGTCATCCTATCTAATCTACTCATTTTACAGGTGGAATAACTGAGGTACAAAGAGACAAAGACATTTAACAATGGAGAGTCACAGTAGCAAGAAGGTCCAAGAATTGAATTTCAGACATATTCATTCAAAGTCCAAGGTTATTTCCACTCTACAATACAATCAGAATTTTCTGGGGTAAATTTTATCCAACAGACTGATTTATTAACCAAGGAAAATTCCTACCTATAATTTCATCCTTCCTATTAGCTTTTTTTTCTCAATTGATATTTTATTCTATTTTTTCAATTACATGTTATGAAAGTTTTTCAACATTCATCCACATGCATATACATATTTATGTTACATAATTTCCTTCCACCCTCCCTTTTTACCTCCCTCCTCTCAATTGTGAACAGTCTGGTGAACATTGCACACATCCATTTGTGTTTAACTTTATCCTCCTCATAACTTGTTCTCAAATGCTGAGCTTAAAGTTCTAGAAATATAGACTCTCCCTTAGTACTTAATCTCATGGAAGAAAAAAAATCTTTCAGATTCTTCTTTTTTTAATACAAAGTTCTACTTCTGTTGTTTCCTTTCCCCTCAGAGCTGAGAATCTAAGTGCTCAATATCAGAAAAAGAAATTGAACAAATCATTATCCCAAACTATCTCCCCCACAAAAACCTTCCAGGACCAGAGAGAGATAAGTGAATTCCACCAAACATTTAAAGAATAGCATTCCATGTTGACACATAAGTATGAGCAGAGTAAGCTAATAGAAAGGAAAAAAAGCGCTTGTCTCAGTGTCCAGTCTATGCCCTTTAGAGTTCTAGAAAGACAGAGAAATGAAAGCCAAAGACAATGGGGGTCAGGCTGCCCGGTACATGTTTCTTTATGAGACTGACCTTCTGATGTAGCTGCCAGATAAACTCTCCTACTTACAACTAACAAGTGAATGAGTACTTTTTTATGGTTTACATATGTGCTTGGTCTTCCATCGATTTTCTGTGCCACTGTTTGAATTTTTGTGGTCAGTTCATTTCCATAGATCCTTGAGAAAGATAAGTCTCCCTTCTTCATTCTGGGGTACTGGATGACTTTTTAAAACCCTAAATAATCTCAAGAATGATGTAAATGGTGGAGATAGTTGTAGACAATTATTTAAGATTGGTGAAAGGCTTTACTTAGCTTATATAGGGTTTCATTACCTTTCCAAAAGCACCTGTGACCTTCAAGTTCCAATTAGGAGTTATAGGTCCTACATCATAGGGTTAGTACTAGAGAACATTTTCCCTTAAAAATTTGTTGAAAACCCTTAGCAAAGTACAAAGTTTAATGCCAAAAAAGGAACAGAAAATGAAAAATATGACTAAATGGGGCAGAGTAGAGAGCTACTTAATATTATAAAACCTTTGCTTTCTAGGAAGTATTCTCTGTGGATCACATAGTCAAAAATAATACATACCTGCTTCTCTCTTTTAGTTGTTTCTTCCAATGTAGTTTTCAGTGTCTTCATTTCACTGGTAACAATATCTAGCATGTTTCTAGCCCTCTCTTTATTCTCCTTTGCTTCATGTTCAGTTATATCCAGTTCTGATTTAATAGATATCAACTGTTTCTCCACCTTCTCCTTCATCTTTTCCAGTTTGCCCCTGGATTTGTTTAGGTTTTCTATGGTTTTGGTCTGTTCCAAGGTTTTAATCTACAAAATCAAAGATTTGAGTCAGGGAAATAGGCCATTTAAACTGCATAAACAATCCAAAGCAGGACTCATCAGAGCACTTAGTAAAATGTTTTAAGAGAACAAAACATATAATAATAACCAGAAACAAGAATATAATTCCCAAACTTTTTTAATACATAGTTTGCAAAGTATGCCTAGTAAACAGCCTTGTTTAAGTAAAGCTGTATCTCATTTTAAAAGCATGTTAAACTCGGTTCTTCTTAGCAGCATAACGATCAAAGTTAATTCTAAAAGACTTATGATAAAAAATACCATCCACATTCAGAGGAAGAACTATGGAGTCTGAAGGCAGACCAAAGCATACTTTTCACTTTTTAATTTTTTTATTCTCATAGTTTTTCCTTTTTACTCTGATTCTTCTCTTATAAAATAACTAATATGTAAATATATTTAACATAATTTTAATATACAAGCTATATCAGACTACTCAATGTCAAGCACAGGAGGGAAGGAAGGAAGGAAGAAAGAAAAATATAGAATTCAGAATCTTACAAAAAAAATGAATGCTGAAAATTATCATTTCATGTAATTGGAAAAAATTTTAAATGACTGAGGGCAAAAAAAGGCATGTTAGAGTACTATTGAATATAGAGTCAATGAGATAAGATAGGAGACAATTTGGTTCAGAGTTTGAGTAAAGAAGTGGAAATTCTGCCAATATCTTCCTATAAAATTTTACATGTCAATAAAAATCACTATACTTCAACTTCTTCATCTGTAAACTTCCTAGATAGCTATGGAATTAAGGACGATGTATACCATATTGTTGTTATTGTTATTTTTCCCAGGGGACAAACTCTGCTAGGCATATTAAAAAATAATCTATACCGATGAACAAAATGGTACAGGTGACTCATTACACGTCTCAGCCTTAAGGCTAAAACCAAATATGAAATAAAGAGGGATAAGTGCCTCAACAAGTACAATTATACGTTTTACTTCCCTTGAACGTATTATAAAATGTCTCATGCTCTCTGCCAACATCAATTCCTTTCAGCAAGAAGTTGAAGCAGGAATATATCAAAAGCTAATTCAAGTTGGATGATGAGATAATGTATTGTGCATTGTGCCTTTGGAATATAATGGGGTTTTATATTTTTCATGCTCTTTGAGATTTAACCACTGGTCAATAATTTTCCCTGAATCCATTGCTCCAGGACTCAAAAACTAATAATAAAAAACAAGAGAATACATTCTCTAATTGTACCTGATAGTGGCTCTTGAGAGCATTTTCAGTTTTGAGCCATTCCATCAAGGAATTTTGAGGTATATACTTTTTATACTCTCTAAGACTAGGGCTCTGTGACTTCAGTATAAGAGAAACTGAGAATACAAAGTCAAAACTGACCCTGCCTCTTGTGGAGTTTATAATCTTCTAGGAAGATTACAATATATACAAAATTAATAATTAAAAAAATTTGCAAAGTGATTTCAATAATAGTTAATATTCATATAAAGTGAACTGTGTCCAATTCTTTATGGTCATGTCATTTGATCCCCACAACAACCCTACAAGGCAGGTATAAATATTATCCTCGTTTTACAGCTGAGGAAACTAAGGCAAATAGAAATTAAGTGATTTGCCAAGGATCACATTAAGTATCTGAGGTCAGATTTGAATTAGGGTCTCCAAGTCCAGCGCTTTATCCACTTTGCTACCTTAGGGAAGAGCACTAAAAAGTATAGATATTGGTCCTTGTGGAAAAGGTGGCACCAAGTCTGAACCTTGAAGAAACTGGTTACATTAAGATGCAGAGGTGAAGAAGAAAGGTATTCCAGAAATGGAGAACCACCTACAAAAAGAGAGAGGGGTAAATCCTAAGATGACATGTACGAGGTACAGCTAGAAGAACCGAAGTATCGGAGAGGATGTATGTGAAATGAAATCACATGAAATAAGACTTTAAAGCAATCAAGTTGTTCAGAATTTTAAATGTCAGGATTCTATGCTTTATCTTAAGAGCCAATAAAAAACAGTCTTGGAAGGATACTCAGATTTCTTCTCCAAGTCAGTATTCTGGGATTACAACCTAAGTCACTAACATCATTGTGAAATCCTGAGAAGCTAGATTTTTGGAGAGTTCCTGGTGCCCGAGGCATGGAAAGAACATCACTAGGTCTGGAATGCATTCATTATATGACTAGAATGTCAAAAGTATCTAGGAGAGAAACCATTGAAAGAATAGCCTTGAAGAATTATCTCTTTAAAGGACTTCCTAAGAGATAAAAGGTAGTATAGAGAAGTAAAGGAAATTCATTCTGCCATCAAAGATCTAAAAATTTATCCAACCTGAAGTATATATTTTAATAATTTTTAAAACCCACAAATATAATTTGTTTTATTTGCTAGTCTTAGAAAATAATAGTTGAAATAATGAAATTAAGATAGACTGCACTCTTCTAAATCATGCCAAGAAGAAAATGACAAAAGGCACATCAAATTTATCACTTTTAACATACACAAATGGCACAAATTCTTCTATTAAAAAATTATAGAATGGATTGAATTATAAAACCCAGCACTAAGTTACTTATGTGTTATTAAAAAAAACTGAAGCTAGATTAAAATTAAGAGGCTAATCTAAAAAAAGATTGCAAATTCCAAAAAAAAAGTAGCAGTAATGATACCTGATAAAGAGGAAGTCAACTTAGAAAAGACTGAAAGAAAAAAAGATATTACATAATGGTGAAAATATATAAAAAATACACAAAACTCTCAATTTTCATGTACAAAATAATTTGACAGTTAAAATTTTAAATTATTAGCTAGGGGTAGCTCAAAACAAAAAAACAACTGGCCCTGGAGTCAGGAGGACCTGAGTTCAAATTTGACCTCAGACTTACTAACTGTGTGACGTTGGATAAATCGCTTAACCCCATTATCTCACAAAAACAAACAAAAAAAAGACTATTCTGTATGAGAAAAATATTTTTAAAATGTAATATTAATAAAGAATCTTAACACCTCAAAATGTGACAGAACAAACAAAAATATTCATAATAAAGAAATAACTTATTGGACTATTTAATATATTGAAATCATTTATTGTATGCAGAGAACTAAATAGAAGTAGAAAAATCAGTCTTTTCAAGTATATGTGGAATGCCCACAAAAATTTATCATGTGATAGGGCCTAAAGAATACTGCATATAGTAAGAGCAATTTTGTTTTAAAAATAACTTTGAGGGGCAGCTAGGTGGTGCCAGCCTTGGAGTCAGGAGTAGCTGAGTTCAAATCTGACCTCAGATACTTAATAATTACCTAGCTGTGTGACCTTGGGCAAGCCACTTAACCCCACTGCCTTGAAAAAATCTAAAATAAATAAATAATTGAGAATCATTTTGATTGTTATAAATACCCAAATTAACTACAAAGGACTTATAAAGGGACACACTGTCTACATCCAGAGAAAGAATAGATAAATAGAAGTATATATAGAATTATTTTACACATATGTACATATTTGTATTGAATGGTAACCATCTCTGGGCAGGGGGAAAGAAAAAGGGGAAAAACAAATGTATATAATAACTTTATTTTATATAAATTTAAAAGGAATAGCAAGTTTATACATAACAGATTTGCAATTTCAGCTTCATTTTTTAAAATTCTACTTTTCTGTGTTTCCATAGAAAAGTAGATTGATTTGATTGCTTGATTTATTTCATAAATTAAAATTTTTTAAGGAAAAAAGTGAAACACTACATAAATTGAAAAGTTTAGAAATTATTTATATTCTATTTTTCAGATCATAATGTAATAAACATAATTAAATAATATCAACAAAATTATAAAATTACATGTATAATAAAAGTTTCTTAAATGATAGATTATTTTAAAACAATAACAAAAATAGTGCCACATAGCCACATCTCTGGGTTATAGCCAAAGCAGTTTTTGTAAGTAAATTTAAATTCCTTGGTAGCTATAGTAATAAAAAAAAAAGAAAAATAAGTGAATTAAGATGAGAATAAAAAAAGGAAAAGCTTTCAAGTAGAGGATAGATGGCCAGTTGTTGGGAATATGATAGGAATGAAATTTTTAATCTGAGTTGGACTTGTTGGATAATGTTGAAGTCCCTTCCAACTCTAAAATTCCATGATGGAACAAATCAGGAATTCAAAAGAAAGTTTAGAAGAGAGAGAAAGAGATTATTAACCTAGGAACCAAAATAAATATACAAGAAAATAAAGTTGGACAATTGAATTGGCAAAAAGTCCAGGAGCTGGCTCTTTGAAAAGCTAATAAAACTGATAGACCATTAACAAATTTTATTTTAAAAAAGAAAGGGAAAATTAAAAAGCAACAAAAGTCACAAATGGGAAAAAAAAAGATTACATTAAAGAGAAAAGAAATTAAGAACATTATTAAGGAGTGTTACAACTATATTCTAACAAGTTGGAAAATTTTGTTTCTGAATAATTTAAATATATCAATCTTAGAAGAGGAATAAAAGTCATCAAATAATTATATACACACACAAATATACTCTCCTAAACAAATTTTTGGGCCAGATAATTTTACAACAACAACAACAATAGTAATAATAATAATAATAATGATGATGATGATGATGATGAAGATCATGATCATGATAATTAGGCCTTTTACAAATATTATTGTCTTTGATTCCATTTGATCCTCACAACAACAATGAATGACTAGTGCTGTTATCTTTATTTTAAGTTGAGGCAACCAAAATTAAGTGACTTAATCAAAATCACAGTGTCTGAGGCCAGATTTAAACTCAGATCTCAACTCAAAGTCCATCACACTATCAATGCTACTACCAGCCACAGAATCATTCCAAATTTTATAAAAACAAAATAAACCCTATGGCAAATGATTAATACAGAGAAATATGGAATATTATCTAATAACTTTTATAAAGAAAATTTGGTATTGATCACAGCAATGTAAAATTTTACCTCATATCCATCAAATTGACAAAAATATAAATAATGAAATGGTGCTTGTAGGATTGTGGCAAAACAAGTATTTTCAGTCCTAACAGGTAAAAATTGCAAACTTGAATCTTTCTCTAGTATAATCCTCTAGTATGAAATAAAGGTTTAAAAATAATTATACCCTTGGAACCAATAATGCCTTTGTTAGAAATATTCCCTTTGCACACTTTGTAATTTAAAGCAGTGAGGCAGGTGACAAAGAGAGGGAAAATTGCATAAGAATTCAATGAACATAAATACACAACTAACCATACTGTGAATGTAAATGAGATTTAATTTTTCAAAACTAGAGGGTAGCAGAATGAACTAAAAATAATGTTGTTGATAAATACGCTTCAAGCAAATAAATTTACAAAGATGAAAAAAATGAGGATCTAAACTAAAACTTACTAGAGGATAGTAATTATGATCTCATACAATGTAACAGTAATAAATAAACCTGATTAAAAGAAATGAATAAGAAAACTATATTATACTTGCATTATACATAGAGTAGTTTAAACACACACATGTATATGTGCATGTGCAAGCACACATACATACATTGAATGGCATGTATTTACAAGTATTTAAAGAAAAAGTTATCTATATTGCAAGAGAAAAGTCACAGTAACACTTTAATAGTAGAAGAATCAAAGGTACTCCTTTCAGACATAGATAAATCTAACTTAAAAAAATTAAAAACTCTAAAGACATGCTTAGAATTTTAAAAAAAGTTATATATGGCAATTGTTGAATGGGAATAGAAAGAAGTATTACTCAAAGGTATATAGCACCTATACAAAAATTGAACATCTTAATTTCAGGGAAAAAATTCACACATGAATACAGAAAAAAGAAATAATAAAAATGTACTTTATTAACTACAATGCAATAAAAATTTTAATAAATGTCTTTGAGGAAATGAATTATAATTAATTAAAATTCTAATAATTAATGGATAAAAGAATAAATGAGAGAAACAATAAAAATTTTTCCCATCCAAAAAAAGCTTATGAGACAAAGCTAAATTTCTCCAAGTATGGGGATAAATCTCTAACTAGTTTCATCAACAAAAGATGGTAAAGATCAATGAACTGTGAATCCAACTTAAAAAAACTAAAAAGCACAGTTTTTTTCAAAAATTGAAATGCATAGATATTGTTTTTCTGATAGACTATGAGCTGCTTGAGAGTTTATTTTTCTTCTTGCCTCTCACTGTAACTAGTTTATTGCAGTTCCTGGGACACACAAGGTATTTAATAAGTGCTTGTTCACAACTCTATTGAAGAGATTTAGATAATTTAGAGAGGACATCTCTAGTAGTTGACAGTATCAGGAAGGCTTCCAGCAGGGATGGGGCATTTATGAGAATGATAAGTCCCTTTTTGTCTTACTCATTAATTTAGATTTTTAATTTTTTTTAGTGGGAATTTTCTGGTTAGTTCTTCCTTATTCCTCTCCCTCCTGCCCCCTCCCTCCCTCCCTGTCTCTGTCTCTCTATCTCTCTCTCTCCTTCACTCCCTTTCTCTCTTCTTTCCTCCCCATTTCTCTCCATCCTTCCCATTCTTTTTCTTTCTTGGTTGTTCTTATACTGTATTTGGTATTTATCTTGCTCTCCTAAGATGATAAATGAACACCATGCATAGCCATAATCACTCAAACATCTTGTGGAAATTTTACTCAGTCTTGAAAATTTTTTTGATGACAGTCTGCTTAGAACTACTAAATGAAATGTGTGAATAGGGTAATGAATCACACTGTTAGTCCTTGCTTATAATAAAAAGTCTCTCCCCATTTCAATCCATCTTCCACTTAAGTTCCAAGGAAATATTCCAAAAGCATTACTCTAACCAGGTCACCCCTCTAGTCAATGAGTACCAGTGACTCCCCATTATCACCAGAACCAAATAATCATTTTAAGGCATTTAAAGCTCTTTTATGACCTGGTTGTTTGCTACCTTTCTAATCTTCTTATAATTTACTCTTTTCCATGTATTCTATAATCCAGCCTCATTTTACTATTTGTTGTTCCTTACATAGAACATACTAATTCCTGCACCTTTGTGCTGACTGTCCCCCTCACCCCCACATGAAATTCACACATAGAATATTCTGCTCCCTCATTTCTGCCTCTCAGTGATCTCTTGCTTCCTTTGAGAATCAACTCAAGCTAATCTTCTTTAGGAGGCCTTTCCCAATTTCCCCCCTTCCCCCAGTCTTTCTCTGAGATTATTTTCCAATTAGTCTGCATATGCTTATAGGTACAGGTAATTCTGCCATAATACAACATTTTATTGTTCATTTGTTTCATTCATATTGAACTTTTTTGTGAGAGCATTTGGGGCTTTCTTGACAAAGATACTAGAGTGGTTTGCCATATCAGAGAGTACTTTCAAAGTTTGAATTCCAGGGCTAGAATAAAACTTCAGGATGAAAAACTAGGGTGTGGTAGAGGAAGTCTGGTGCAGTCTGAAAAGGTTTAAGAAGGTAATCTGTTGTCTTTTTATCTTTGCCAAAATCCCACCCTGGTTTATACCCTCTATCTGCCTTTTCCATTGTAGTTATATGACACTGACTACTGGTAAAGGAAATCTCATAACTGTGACATGTAGGTATAAACATTCATTTATGTTAAATATCCCTAAAAAACATTGAATGAAAGGATTTTTTTCTCAATGTAAAAAAAAAAAGCATTTTTCCAAAACCAGGAGTTAATGTTATCATTAATGTAGAAAACTAGAATCGTTTCCACTAAAATCAGGGTGCAATAAGAAGTAAGACTAATGCAGTTCCTGCTATTATTTAATATTTAAATTAATTTAATATTTAAATTTCTTGTCCAAGAAATAGTAGCTAGAGCAAAAAGGAAAGGAAGGAGGAAAAGACAGAAGGAAGGAAGGAAGGAAGGAAGGAAGGAAGGAAGGAAGGAAGGAAGGAAGGAAGGAAGGAAGAGAGGGAGAAAAGAAATGAGGCAATTTGCATTGGCCAAAAGGAGGCAAATATTTCCCTTTTTGTAGAAAAGATGAAAATTCACTTAGAAAACTAGAAAACCTTAGAGAATTAATGAAAATAATTAAGACAATAATTTCAGTAAAGTAGTAGAACACAAACTACTTCCACAAAAAGCACTAACATTTCTACATACTAACAAAAAGCCTAGACAAAAATCAAAGAGAAATTCCATTTAATATAAATATAAACTGGGGGCAGCTAGGTGGCGTAGTGGATAAAGCACCAGCCTTGGAGTCAGGAGTACCTGGGTTCAAATCTGGTCTCAGACACTTAATAATTACCTAGATGTGTGGCCTTGGGCAAGCCACTTAACCCCATTTGCCTTGCAAAAAACCTATATATATATATATATATATATACATATATATATATATATATATATATATATATATATATATATATATATATATATAACTATAAACTACATAAAATCTAGGAGTTAACTTGCCAAGTCACATAAAATTTAAATATAAATGCTACAAAACCACAAAACAATATTTAGAGAAAAAAGAACTAAATAATTGGAAAGATATTACACATTCATGGCTAGACCATGCCAAAATAATAGAAATTACTTTATTACCTAAATTGATATGCAGACAGCAGTAAAATCATCAAATTTCCAAGAAAATACTTTATAGAATTAGTTAAAATAATAGCACAATTCATATGGTAGAACAAAAGGTCAGGAATATTAAGGGAAATAATGAAGAATGTAGAAAGAAAAGGACCTACCATTACTGGGTCTTAAACTATATTATCAAGTAGTAATTATCAAAAATAATTTGGTACTTTTTTAAAAATTGAAAAGGACAAAAATGGAAAAAGATAAGATGAGCAAGAAATAGTGGCACAGGCACCAGAAATACTGGCAGAAAAGGGACTTGCCATTCCAAAGTATTCATCACCAAGTTGTCTCTGTGTACTTAGTTTATACTCCTCAAAGCCAACTTAGTTTATTGCCATAATCATGCTTAAAGACTTTGCAAATGAAATAACCTATCAGAGCATATGCACTATTGGTATAATATTCAAGAGTCCAGATCAGCATTGTACCATAAAGCAAAGAGTAAGTTTTTGAGGAAGTGGTGGGATTTTTAATTTAGTCAACACAATATTAAAGTGGGATATTATATTTGTTAAAATTTTTAAAAAACTTTGGCACTCCCCTTTATAAATGTCCTTTTCTCCCCAAATTCTAAACCTCAAAAACCCTGAAAATCAACCCCAATTTTTTTCCCTTGTAACAGTTGCCAAAAAAAAAGAAGTATCTCTTTTCTTTGTCAAGACTATGCTTATACCTTTGATTTCATACATTCCTATATTCTAAAACTAGGAGCTTACTCTATTTACAAATATTCCTCCATTTCTCCTTAAGCATGATTTATGCTTGCATTATATAAATTCTTCTTAAATATAGAGTGGGGAAATATCACTTTTATGAAAATTACTTTTATCAGGCTGGCACGGTTGTGCTCCCCAAAGCATAGGGGGAAATAAAAATAAAGATCTGTTTCTCAATATTACTAAAAATATTAGTATAGAATTTTAAATGAAATATTAGCAAAGAGACTACAATAATACAACCAAAAATTATTCATCACCAAATTGGATTTATGCCAGAGATGAAAGGAAAATTCATTAGGTTTTTTTCCTTGCTAGGAAATGTTAGGAAAATTATTAACTTACTTAATCAAATTGATAAACCAAAAAAATATATATCTATAGATATCAAAAAAAAAGAGTTCAAATCCAGTCTCAGATAATTGACACTTAGTAGTTATGTGATCTTGGGCAAGTCACTTAATGCTATTTACCTCAGATTCCTTTGATGAACTAGAGAAGGTAATGACAAGTCACTCCAGTATCTCTACCAGGAAAACCCTAAATGGATTCACAAAGAGTCAAACACAACTGAAATGAAAAAATACTATATGCAAGTAGTAATGGAGAAGAAAGTAGTAAATACCCCAACCATAGAGAAGACCACCAAATAAAAGATGGAATAGCTCTAACCTCTTTTATTCCAATAAGCTATTGATTCTGAAATAGCAGCTACTGAGTAAGACTGAGGAGTAGCAGTAAAAACATTGATTTTGATCATCTTTTATTTGAAATTTGCCAGTATGAAAGAAGACAAAGAGATATTTTTAAATGTCTGTGTCGATATTTATTCTTGTTTCTCCCAGTTCCCCATAACCTGCTCTACCAACTAGGAGATAAAAACAGCAAATAGCTAGCTTTACTAATATATTCTTTCACAAAATAAGAACTTGGATTGAACTGAAAGGATAAAAAAAAATGGAAGGGGAAAAAAGGTAACTGATTTGTCAGGAATTCTATAACAATACATTTTCATCAATGATAAGAATTTAGAACCACTACATTTGGACTGTAAAATCAATGTGCACAAACCACAGTGTCAAAGTGTTACCACATGTGCATGCATGCACATGCTCACACACACACACACATACACACACACACACACACACACACACACACTCAAAACATCTAATACCTATACTTTTATAGCAATTTTGACAGTTATTTGAATAATCCTCTACCAGACCACCTGTTAAAAACAATGCTATCTAAATCAAAGCAATTTTTTTCCTTCCAAAGGACTTAACAACCAATCACAATGTAGCAGGCATAATTTTCATGTCTTAAAACTTTTCTGGGTTGTCTTTAACCTTTCTGGATCCTTGGGAATTGTTTTGTATTTGTTTATTTGTTGGAAGGATGTAGTTGTTTAATTAATTTTATTTTGGTTTTTTTTAGTCAAAGATATTTTTAAATTTGATGAAATTCCCAGGTTCATAGATACACTAGGGTTCTCAGAGTTACTGAAAACTGGTCTCCTAATAACCATGCATATTGTGTGTTACAGACAAATAAAACTTTCAGAATATCTCCAACATGCGTACTGCACTCAGCTCTACTGGAGCCATCTTCTTCGCTCCTTCTCCACCTGAAAAATGGAATCTGCCCAAAGACCCACCCTAGGCTCTTTGAGTCTAGATTTGACCTCCTCTTGCTTACTTCCAAGCCTATACCACAAACACTTCCTTGACATCAGAAATTATATATGTAATTCCAACTCCAACCCCTTTCCAGCTCCCATTTATGTTTAGTCTTTCCACATTATAATGTCAGCTTCTTGGAGACAAGGATTATCTTTCTTGTTTTTAATTAATATTCCTAGTTCTTAACACAATGAACACTTAATGTTTTATTCAATTGAATGATATATATTTCTGCTGTAATGCCTTATAGGAATACTATAATATATATATCAAACATAGTGGCACAAATGCATATGATATTTTAAATATTTTGGTTATGTCCAAGTATGTTTTTGTTTCTTTTTCCTTTATAATGTAAGAACCTTGAATATAATGAATTTCCAATTCCCTTCAGATTTTTAAATATACTTATTATAAACATAACATTTACACATTATCTCATAAGAGAAATATTCAATTTTTATAATAGAATCCCTCTAAGTGTCGTCATACCACATCATCATTAGGTCAATAATGTGACATCAGGTCAATTCAGTCCTAGCTCCCATCTGACCCTCCACTAGAGATATTCCCTACCTGGAGACATAGTATATCACTTCCCTCAACTCTATTCCTGTTGAACTATCAGTCCTCTGAAACACTATTTCACCTAATAGAACTAATTAACAATGGTGAGGATAGGAAATAGTATACCTGC